>NC_133827.1:35222284-35374216 GCF_047830755.1 Zonotrichia albicollis | reverse complement strand
TTAAATTTCTGTGAACCACACTGCTAAAAGACTAATTTTGATCACATCAGACTCATTGAGCTGCCTCTGCAAAAGTTGAAATGGGCTCTGCTGGGATGGAACATCTAACACTCATTTGTCACATGTGATGTATGGTCAAACACATTTCTCTGTGGTTGAACACACACATGGATTTTTTCCTAGAAAGATGACATTCATTTGTCAAATGAGCCCCAGGTTTTCTGTTTTGTACCTGAGGCTTTGGTCTCTCAGTTAGAGAGCAATGAGTGAAATGCACATTGAGTGGATGAAACACATAAGGTAAGCAAACAACAGTACAGCACAATTTCTGTGAGAAGCTCGTGGTGGTGGTGGGAACTGTGAGTGCTCTCCTGTGCTGGCCTCTGGACTCTGCTCTGACAGGAAACTCAGAGTGAGGGAATGTCCACACTGAGGATCTATTGCTTCTGCTTTCACATCTTCTTCCTCTAGTCCATGTTTAGAAAATATTATTTTCCTT
The DNA here is from genome assembly GCF_047830755.1 of Zonotrichia albicollis. Lineage (NCBI taxonomy): Eukaryota > Metazoa > Chordata > Aves > Passeriformes > Passerellidae > Zonotrichia > Zonotrichia albicollis. The sequence continues at coordinate 35,373,717 of NC_133827.1, read as the reverse complement.
TGGTGAGGCCAGGAAGAGATTTCAGGTTGTCATTGAAAACAAATCAAAACCCAGTCCTATACATAAAACAGGTGTTTTACTGATTAGTAGAACTTAGGGCAGAAGAGATAACTGGTTCAGATAATTTATTTGTCAGTGTATCACATGATGGCCTTTGTCTGTCAACACCCATGGAACCAAAATGATGTCTCGAATAAATTTCTTTGAGAAAGTTGCTTGGGTTTAATTTAAAGTTATCAAGAGACCTTAATGTCATCACTTTGTTTGCAATTTGTTTAACTTCCCTCCTTGTTTCTCTTATTAATTTTAATTTCCGTTTCTCTATTACTTCTTTTTTTTCATACTTTTTAAATACTCCTTATTTTCTCTGCAGAAAGATACTGATGATTTTAATCAGGTTTTAGTGATATAAGGACATTTAATAATATAAAAGCATAAAAATATTAAAAATTCTCAATATGAAATATTCAGATTTTAACCTTTTTGTGTCACTTTTACTCTCCCCCTTTATTTTTTATAGCCATCCAGACAACCAAAATTAACCCTTTATTCCAGCACCTGTTTTGCTGCTTCTCTATGCAGAAATCAGGTGATCTCCTGTCTCCCACTAATTATGTTTGCTTCTACAGATTCCTCTTCCCCCAGCACTGCACAGGGAACACTCCCGTTGTTTCAAACTGCTTTCCAGCAGAGTGTTGTAAGCAGAGCCTACATTCTTGCTCTGAAATGTGTGATTTTCCCAGGGACTGTATTGCAATATGTATTTAAACAGTTGCCTTGATCACCAGCTCCTTTTTACATATCCCTTATTTTTGTTTTTTATTCCACTGTTGCATCATATGGAAATCCTCTGAGGAATTTGCTTGCATGTTTATTTTCAGATCAATAACACTGAAGAACATTGTTTGTCTTTGGAATCCCAGAACAATCCCTGTGTGATTACAACTCCTAGTAAATAACTACTGCTCCTGAGCCCTCAGGTTGGCCAGTTTTAATCTGTTTAACAACTGCTTTATTTCACATTGTGTCGTGCCAATTTTACAAGCAGAATATGACATATTAATTCAAAACTCTTGTAGAGTATCACACATCAACATTTATCAACTCAACCTGTAATCCGATCAAGGAATTAAATTTGTTTTCCTTGACACAGGACTCTATTGATAGGCTCTAATTATGGTCCTGGCCTTTTCATTATTTATGACTTGGCTCCTGCAAACAGTTTGATTACTTCTGCTTTTTACCCATTTGTTTCCAGTGACTGCCATTCCTTGGGTCAAGGACAATGCTGTAAATGAGGATATTCAGATTGAGCTGTACTGCAGAAGGGCAGAGAGAGCTTCTAGGGGCAGCACAGAGGGGAAAGAGGACAAGAAGCAGAGAGCTCCCCTCCTCTGCCACATGGCACTCTGTCCCCACATCATCCCCACAGAAATAGATGTTCTCCTCCATTAAATGAACCTTAAAAAACCCACATAAACTGCATTTGCACATAGACAATGCAGAGTTGTACTGTGGGCTGTGACACCCTGAAATGAAGAGCCCCTTGAAAAGCCCCAAATTTGCTGCTTTTTGCTGGTCCAGGGAGAGGGGATGGGAGTGGAGGGGCAGCCCTGGAGAGCTGAAATATTTTAAATGCTCAGGAAAATATTTAAAGAGTTAAAATATGAGCAGACTTTATGCATAGAAAATGGAGCATATTATCTTCCTCTGCAGTTTATAATTTTAAGATTAAAAATAACCCTTCAAAATCCCCCTTTCCCCCCAAACACTTTAGGACATCTCAGTACCAATAAAAGCACAACAAGGAAATTTTCAGAATGGAAAATAAAAGAAAGAACAAGGATACTCTGGGTCAATACAGTTTAAAAGTTAATAATATATAAAATATGATCTGAGTAAATGCTGAGAAGCCACATCCAGTGACAGCCACCAGTGACCACTGCCCATTACAGCCTTCAAACATATTTCTCCTTGTAGTTCAAAGCTTGTCCTTTGGATTTTGTATTGGCACAAGTGCTGGTAAATAAAGGATTTTCTTAAGAAGATTGCATAATTTTAATGAAAATATGACCTAGTTACTTAGCATTTCACTTTGAGGAGCTAAATCTAACATGTCAAAGATGAGTGATGAGGTGATTGGGAAACTGCTGATGGAAAACTGCAGCAAGTTTGACAAGATGAAATCTTTAGGGTATGGCAGAATGTGTTGCATTTGCAAAGGTTGCCCTTAAATGAGATAGACAAGACCTATAGAGGACAAAGTATGGAAAACATATGCTTTGATAAAAGCCCTAACGTGATTTCTCCTGCAAGCAGATTAAGAATTCAGTCAAGACAGATGAGCCTGAGTGCTGGGAGCTGACAACTCTGACAGTCCAAGTGTGAGCAGGATGAAACAGGCAGTGAACAATACCACATTTCCCTGTAACCTACCTAGAATACGAGCAAATTCTCACTTCATTTCTCTGCATTATTAATTTCACATTTTTTTTCTCGAATGGACGACAGGTTTGAAACAAGCAGGTTACAACAAACCGAAACAAAACATGAAATGTACCAAGACAACAGATAAGAAGTTTAGTCTCTGCTTTTTTTTCAAGTTGACTTATTCAACTTCATGGTTTTTTATTTTGAAGTCATTTTACAAAATATTATGGAGCCTTAACTAACTGAACTTAAACTGTGTGAAAAGTGTGGATTTTTGCTTCTGCAGTTATTCTAGTGGAAGATAAAAAGGAAATAGACCTTATAAAGTAGAGATTCACTGAATTTGTAATTGCTTTTACAAAAGCCACAGCATTTAAATCCTGTGACTGTCTACCTGGCTTACACACATTCTTGGTTGAGCACAAATGTGCTGGAATTTGGATCTGCTGGGCTGAGGAACAGCTTCCTAAAAGAGGGTCAGAGGTGCTTCAATATCAGCCCAAAGCAAGTGAGAACACAGCATCCATTTCAAGTGGATGGCACTGTGTAATAGGTGTTCTCCATTACTGAGATGTACAAATCTATTGTAGAGAAAGGAAAGGTATCATGCATTACAATTTGTGTGAGGCTTTCTAGAGGGGAAGAAAAAAAATCCCTGTTTGTACTGTAGAGACAGCAGGGAAGTAAAGAACATGTTTTTGCCTAAGAGAAACCCAAAATGGATCTGATAACTGGGTTCTGTTTCTAATTTCTGGGAAAAAAAAGTATAATCTTAGCATACACATTTGGCACGTAGTGTCTCATTTTTTTCATTTTTTTCCATTTTTAAATGAGGCAATTATTTTTCATTAATTTAGAGATTTTCTATCTGACAGAAGGTTTTTCAACCTCATGCCTAAAAATAGCTGTGGGAGGTGAGAAAATGATTTTCAACTAAAAGCCAATCCACCAGAAAACTCTCTCTTCCCCCCTTCCAGTGGCAATGGCTGAAGTCTTTCAGTTAAAAAGTAAGTAGCAGCAAAGAAGGTGTGTGAGCAGCCTGATCTATCAGAATGCATACATAAATGTATTTGTGTATATTTGTACCTGTGTGTGCATACATGCATGCAACCCTCAGCAATCATTTCCAACAAGACCTGTCCAAGACACAATACAACAGTGGAATTGGGCAAATCTACAAACCTTCAGCCCAGAGCCCTCGGTATTAGAGTTCCTTTTCCAGCAGGAAAAAGTCCTGTGACCACACTGCTCCCCCACCTGTGGAGATAAACTGCTAATGAACGTTGCTGCAATGATTGCTTCCTGTTTTCCTCAGCAATTTCCCACTTCTGGGGGTTCCTGCCTGACCAAGAGACCTGAAGGATTAAATTTAACATGGGTAGGGAACCACTACAAGTCTGAATTTCAGAGCTGGAGCGAGGGGAAAAAGATGATGCTGTAAATTGCAGTTTGACGTTTTTCCCTCTGTACAGGAAAGTCTCAATCCACTGCAGTATTAAACTCTGAATGTTTCAGGTGCTGACATACTCAATTTCATAACCTATTCATTTCAGAGGTGTGTGAAGATATTTTCCCTGATGATCCTGAAAATATCCCATGAGCAATTCTCCCAGAGTGTCAGTGATTAGCCAGTGGGAAGTTCCTCCTTGCCTTTTCATGGTTAACAAACCTACCAAACCCTCTTACCTGTATTGCAGGTGCAAGTTCTAATTCTGATGCTGAATCAGAGTCCAAGGCACTCTTGACATTAGCCAGCTCAGACTGTGATCTGTTTTCTGTGGACCTAGAAATAATGCATTTACACACTCAGCACTAGGACACACTGCCCTGTGTCTTCAGCTTCACAAGCACACAATGATGAATCAGGTTATTTCCTTCAACTGAATTGTTCAACTTGCACTAATACTTAACCAAAAGTGCCTGGACCCTTCTTTGTGCTCTCATACTCTTCCATTTCAACTGAGGCTAGACAAAGACACAAGTCTGTGCCTCAGTCAGTGTCTAAAAATCAATCACCACAATAAAGGATTTCCCTGCATGTCTCTGTAGAATTCTCACCACCATTTATTAAGTAACTGCACCTGCTACTTTCCACACCATTAAAAATTGCTGGCAAAATGGCATTTTATCGTGCACTTGTTTGTGATACATTGTCCAAAATATATGCTTGGACACATTTAATGTCACCATAACAGGTTTAAAATTATGATTTGTTATCAAGCAAGCATCTCTGTGAATTAAGAAAGCCAGGCTGGAAATATTTTTTTGAGGAAAGCAAGACGTTGTACCATAAAATCTCCTTTGATGGAGCTCTGGATGATGTTGATGTTCTCTCTGCAGAAGGGTGGGCCTTGCTACTCCTGTCTCCATGAAAACTGACATCATCCCATTTCTCTATCTGTGTCTGAATATCAACTGAAAAACAAGAATAAATATGAATCTTTTAAAGAAACTACTGCTGAGAATTTTATCTCTGTAAAATGTGTGTTATAGAGAAAATAATGCCACCAAAGCCTATATTTTTATAAAGGTCCAACATAAAGAAATATTGTGCACCTTTCTAGTTGATACAGTATGAAAATATTTGGAAATTCACAACACTTTTCTAAATCTGTTAGCATTCATAGTCAGAATGTCAGTGGAATTCTTGAGTTCAAATCAGTAATTTCTATGTAATTTAAACAAATTGTAAAAATGAAGCCTCTTTTAGAGACTAACATGTGAAAATGACTATGTAGGCAACTGATATTATTTGGTCATGTCAGACTCATTTTGCAAAGATCAGATGTTCAGCTCCTGTTTGAAGATAAAGGTCTCTAAAAGAATTTCTGTGATGATGAATGGAAAATTTGCTGCCTTGGTATAAATTACATTTACCTTGCAAATTTCTCAGTTGCACTGCAAGTAATTTAGTTTGGATGGAACTAAATCAAATTCACCTTTTCCAAAGCTTGTCGATAGATCAGGCTTGGCAGGAAATTGAGCTGTTTTGGGGATTTTTTTTTCAGTCTGTATAAATATATCTCTCTTGTCAAGAATGGATGATTTTTTTCTCTCCTATGCAGAGATAAAGCAGTATTTACAAATATAAATGTGCATTTCTGACACCTGCAGTTCTGAAAAGGACATCAGCATGGGTGCCTCTCATTTGTGTCCTTTACCAATTTTTCATCACACCCCTACAGATTTTTCTACCATTTTACACACCCTGACTAAATTCCTTTTTCCAAAGAAATTTCAAAACTTTATTAGCACACTTAGGGTCAACTTAATAGGTATAATGGCAGAGGCAAAATGAAAAATGTGTTTAAGGTTTGAAGTGCTTCAGGTAGTTTATAATGGGGAGCAAAGGCTACACTGCTGAAATGGGGTGCAGCAAAAATTCTGGTGTTGCTCATTATTTTGTGAAAGTAGCCAGGAGAAACTTGTGCTAAGCAGGGCAAGGGAGCACTGATGAAACAGCTGCACTCTTACCTAAATCTAGAGAAGACTTGTCTGCAACTCTGGCAGCCTGGACTTTCTGCTCAGAATCCACACTGATCAGGTCAGGATTCTCTGTCTTCTTTCTGAGGGTTGAAGCTTTTACGCCTTCAGTTCTTGAAGGATTCTCTGATTTCTTTGCTTTGTTTTGGGTTTGTAAGACAGGTTCACTAAGATCCAAGAGATCCAGACCTGTTGATAATACTTAGAGACAAAATGTTAAAATTCAGTGTTGTTTGAATTCAAATAGCTCACTTTGTAAGATTTGTTTTAGTTGGGGAAAAAAATTACTGATGTGTTTGCATTTGGCCAGAGTAAGTGTGTATTTCCTGGCTAAAGATGATGACCAGTATATTAAAATCTGCCTGGGGATTTCAAGTGCTTAACTGAATGCTGTTAAGTGGATTTGCTAAAAAGGCTTTTCCTCTGAAAATCTTAAAGACATCTGAGGTCTTATAGCTGGGGCCTTCACAGGGTTCCCTCTTTTGCGAGGGTTCCCTGTTCAATTCAGCTTTTCGATAAGATTTGCTTTAATATTAGATTTTTAAAGTCCTGGTCACAGCTGCTTAGGGCAGTGCTGTTGTGCCACAATCCATTTGGGAATAGCTTCCTGGGTGGACCTGGGTCAAACAGGAATGTGGATGTTTATTAAAGTTTTCTGCTGTTGTTGGTGTTTGCCCTTTGGGCCATAAATACTGAATATAAAGTCTAATGCCATTTCTATTAAGGACTGTATCAGTATGGAAAAAATGTTCAATTTCAGCTCTTCTTTTAATATTTGCCTAAAGGGTAACATTAACAATTCTTCAGCATGTAAAAGGTAGAAAAACTCCTTCTTTATCATCATGTAACAGGGCAGGTGTTTTTGACAAATCAATTTGCATTACCTCTTGCAGTGCTTTATCTGTGTTCTTGTAAATCACTGAATTTCATCAGTCTTCATAGAATATTTTTTTATTTTATTATTAAATAAATCTAATTGACACCCCCCACTCCAATCTGATAGATATTCAAGGCAGGTGTAAAATTGACAGGTAAATTTTAAAACAAACACCATTCTTAAACAATCTGAAAGAGTTCTATTCATCCCTGTAATATCTTCAGCTATATTTTTTAAAGGGAAAAATTATTACTTACAATTGTTATCTAATTCAGTATTTCAGCTTTTGTTACTACAGACACATTAATTAGATGTGCAGAAAATCACTCAGCTGTCAATTATTCATTTAATAATTTGCATGGGTGTAAATTTTAATTAAATGTCTTCTAACAAGCCAAGTCCTTTTCTGAGGCAGGAAGAGAGCCCAGTAGGGCTGTGCTGATATTATTGTCTCAGCTGATCTCTCAACAGCATTGATTACCTCTGCACAGACACCAAGGAGGAGTGGGATGATTTCTAAAAATATTTCCAAATGACAATATACTTCAAATAGAATTCAGTATAATTCAAAAGGTTTTCAGGATTCACTCTTAGATGTCATTACCTTCTCTACTGCCTCATTACAACACAAAGAAGGTAAGACATATATTAAATCCTTTCACCAACAAAATGTCTGAACTCAGCCTGGTTTAAGTGTTCTGATATTCCCCCCTTTTTCTCTCTAAAAACTCATCCAAGATTTCATTAAAAAAAATCTTTCTAGAGTAAAGAATGAGTTTGATTAAAACCAGACTAAATATGAGTTTTCCCATAGGTTAAAATTTTGCAAAACCAAATACAGAGAATTGATTCAGACTCATATGTACATCCTGTGAGATTTAAACAAATTGCATTAATTTCAGCCCCAAAGATGTCATTAATTTCACATCTATCTGCTAGAATTGATGTGATTTGAATCACATCAGATTTCCCCATATATGTAATGAACAAAGATTTTCTTCTAACAGGTCAGGCAATCACAACTTAATGCCAGCTTGTGATTTTGTGCACACAGTAACAAACTGAGAAGTCACTTGACAAAAATTTGCCATAGTGAAGCTAAAACTAAAACTATTTTTGTCTAGTGAGGGATAATAAAAAATGTTGTTTACCTGCAGTATTTGATGTTACAGGCCTGGCAACAGCTTCTGGCTTAGTTTCACAGAGAAAGTCATCAATGGAGGGGCTCAGGAGGGGTCTGCTCTCCTGTTGCTCATTCACCAGCTAGCAACAAAGAACCCCAGGTCACAGAGTGTTCTTGGGATGCAGAATTTACAGAAATCAAACATATTCTCACAATAGCATGTGCTTTATTTTTAATTGTGAGAGTAAGATATTGCAATTAGACGATGCACAAATAGCACTGGGATTAAAATAAAATAAGCTTTAGTTACTCTTTTGGGGCAAAATTATCTTGCAGTTTAACAAATCACACAAAGATAAAGCAGCAAGATGATTTTTCCTTAGCAGTTATTGTATACTATTGCTTATAGGGCTACAGTTACAGGGCCTGATGCAGCTCCCTTCAAATCCATGGTGAAGTTGCCCTTCTCTGTCACCAGGATGATAAGCAGGGCTTGTTTTGCTTTTTTTTGAGGTGGTCTTTTTTCCCCCACAAGTAACATGCTTCCCCACAGAACTTCCACAATAGCATTTCATCTTGCAAATAAGCATTAGCCCACTAAACAATGACCTGCTGAGACAGAAATTCTCTGCCATAAATGATATGTGAATGACAGTGGATGGAGCCTGGTGAGTGTATGAACTTCCTGCATGAGCTCTGACTGTGGGAGGACTCATAAAATGCTTTTTATTTATGAGCAGTTTTCCATTTTTATTTGGACGAATGCACTGGTGCTCTGCTACCTGAGAGAAATCTCTGTGTTACAGGCTATTTAATGTATCAGAATTACAAAGATAAATCTGTACAAATCTCAGAAATAAAAGTCTCCTCTTTGCCATCTATCTCTGATTAGAGGATTAAGATCTCAGCTGAGCAGGAGGGATGTCTGGTGGTGTGCCCTGCACTTACATTATCTTAATATCTTAATTTCTTTATCTGAAAAAATGCTTTCCCACTGTTGCCTTTGTCTGGAGGTGTCTCAGCTTTATTTTATCCTCTCCATCTTCTTCTCAACCTTCCGTTCTAACTCTTCTTCCATTGTTGAATTTTTAAAGTTTTCTCTCAGATATGTTAGAATTTTTAAATTTAGGATGCTAACATGGACTAAAACTGGCCAAAAAGGGTATTTACTCACCCTCATGTTTGTTAAATACTGGCTCTGAGCTACTCCAGCAGCAGGATTATCTCTAAAGTTATTACAGCAAACCAGATTAGATTCACTGCTGTTCAGTACTTGATTTCTCTATTGCAAAGCTGCAGCAAAATACTGGAGCTATTGCAATAAGAGACCCACTATTTTGGGTCAAACCTTTAATCTGATATCCAGCACTGACTTGCGGTGCTGCAAACCTTGCCCAAATGCATCTGCCCAGGAGCTCAGAGCTCTGCCCTGAAACACCATGGAAGTTTCCATGGAACACAGAGGAGGGACTGCCTGCCCAGCTGAGGGCAGATGTGGCATCTGAGTTCAGAAATGTGGCAGTGATGCTGTCCCAGCTCCAGATGTGCTAAACCCAGACTGCAGATGCAGCTCACCAGGGAATTCATATTGGGGGAGTTAACTCTGGGTTGCCTGTCCAGGTTGCTGTCTCATTCAATGCACAGAATTCCTGCTTGATTTCATTGGAAATTGCATTTATATCAACTGCACACCTTTGATTTCCATTATGCCTTGGTCTACAAATTTACCTAATGATTATGTTTAGGAATTAAGCAGACCTATATTTTCTTTCTATGATTTGGTGACAATCCTTACTCATGACTATTTTGAAAAACATGTGGATGCCTTAAGAGTTGAGTCTTTTCCAAACTACTTTTAGTATTTTAAAATTTAATCCCAATATCAGCAAAAGATGCTTGTATATATTTTTCTTTTTGCATTCACACAGCATAAAGAAAAGTCCTAGATCATTTGGAGAGGGACAGGAGGGAAAAAAGAAAAAGAATCATTGAAAATATAAAAACTTCTTAGGAAATAAGTTTCTTTATCTGTAAGACTATCAATAGGATACATTATCACATAAGATTCAGATGCTTATCAGGTTTTCCATTACATTCCATGGAAATTTTCTTCAATAGGAAAGAATGGGGGAAGGATGAAATGAAGAAAGAATTATGAGAACCAAAGTACCCAAGCTCACTCATTGCAGACAGTGAAGAATAGAAAGGCAATTTATTGCCCAAACCTGCTGCAGAGGTCAGAGGATAAACTCTGGGAAGACCAGAAATAATGTTAAGAATCAGAGTCATGGAGGGGAAGGAGATAAGACTTAATAAAGAGCTGAATTTTACCAAGGTCTAACTGAAATATGAGGTCTGACAATTTTTTCTCCTTTTCAAAGATGGCTATCATGTCCTTAGAATTTTTTTTCTTGTGTTCATTACATTTATTACATTTTAAGGGAACACTATAAGAGTTCAACCTAGGCTAAAAAAATGAACATTGAGTGGGACTGCAGTTATTCTTCATGTGCACACGAAGGGGGAGTGGTCAGATGACACTGGAGGAGCAAAGTTATTTCAGCTGTAGAGAAATGCTGGCCCAATAACAGAGTTCTAAACTGGGCATGAGAATTAAAATGCTGGTCTGGGAATTAAAAGAGCTGAACTATCACAGCAGTGAACTTTATGAACAGGATTATTTTCTTATTGTGGGGGGACAAAATGCCCACCTATTTAAAATAGCTTTTGCCAAGCCTTCTACATTGCTGTTTGTGATGTGACTGTGACCCACTGAACCCCTCCTCGTCCTGGGTCCTTTGCTCCCATGGCTAAGGACCAGAAGCTGTAGGAATGTCTTATTAAAAGACATTTCATGTCTGTGAAAAATAACCTGCTTTCAATTCAAACATTTTTGTCAAAACAGATTGCAAAAACATGACCATGGCCACTAATTCTCAATAAACACAAACTACCTATGTATAGCAATAGAAAATATTAGAAAAACTATTTTGACATTAAGCAGACATTTAATGATGAATTAAGACTTAAGTTAGAGTGCCATGAGATGATATTTTTTTCTGCAGAGAAGTGGGCAGGGGGGTAGGTTTCTGACATTACTCTGTAAGAAATGCCACTTGTTAAGCCCTTGGTCTCACACTTGGAATTTCATTTTGCTGCCTCATGTACTGTACCAAATTTATCCCTTGCTTAATATTGCACAAGTTATTAGAGTTATATCAGGCATGAATTTGGAGTAGTACATAAAAGATTTATGAGATGAAAACTATGATCTATATTAAACCAATAATTTATGGTTCTCAAGCACCTTTCAGGCTGAAAAATCACAGAATGCCTTAAAACATTCATGAATCAAGGCTGGCACCACCACAGAGCTGAGGAATATTATCTCTGTGTTGCAGATGAGGGGAGCAAAGTGAAATTAGGGAAGTGACCCAGCATCCCTGGGTGCTGGGGAAGCAGCACTGTGGGCAGGAGCTGATCCCACACTGGATTTATGTGCCCAATATCCTCACACACACCAAGTGGTGCAGACTTATGGAGGTATCTCAGTAGTAATTTAGCCAGTGGGTGCCATAAATTCTCATAATGTCTCTAGGAACTTAAATTCTCTCTGTAAGATTCACTTTAATTAAAGAAGAAGCCCACACACTCCTTTAATTGAGGGATTTGTGAAATCTGTGGAGGCTGGTATTTCCTACTACCAACACATCTGAAGACACTCATCCATAGTACAAGATACTCCTAAATTCAAATGAGTCTTCTGGGAACAGCATAGCAGAAAAAGGTGGTTTTCCTACCCCAGTGCTGCCACTGTAATCTTTCATTCCAAAAAGCATGAAAGTTCGTTTTGGAATTAAATTAAGTGGGGCTTTTGGGTCCTTTGGGAGAGATACTGGGAGAGTCAAAAGCGTCTGATATCAGCCCCACTACTTCCAAATATGCAAAGCAAGGGGCATTTAGCAGTAACTAAGGTATGGACCTTCCATCCCATTTCGTATTCTCTCCTACTGCATTCCTGATCTTGATCTGTTTGCAGTGCACAAAGCATGCTGGTTTGTTTCTTTTTTAAACTTTTACTAGGCCATAACACAATGCTAGTCTTTAAGATAAATTATTTAGACTCTAAACTGGGAGGGTTTCCAGTCAGGCATGGGCAGCTAATTAGCACCTATGTTTTGAGCACAGAGTGAACTAGTTCTCTTAAATTAAGTGCCTCAATTCCCTCCATGTTCAATAGGGAGAGATAAATGCCCAGAAAAGCTACTCCAGAGGGAGATTGTGCCTGCCCAATTTAGGCTGTCCCTAAGGAGGCTCTCAAAGGCACCTAGCTTTCCCCCTGCTATATATGGGATTTATTTTAGAAGGACTGGCTCAAAAAGCATCTAAAATTTAGATGTAATTTGCTACTGAAGTGAGTTGGATTGAATTTTGGATTGGATCCATTTTGTTGCCTGAGCCTGACTGAATTACTCATGGCACTAATTTAGGAAACCCCAAACTACTACTGGGTAATCCCCTGTGCAGTTCAGCATCAAAGCTGCTCCTGGGCACTGAGGCTTTTCCCTGTAGTGCCCCCTCAGTGTGTGAGAGGGTGGCAGGGCTGCCTCAGGAACAGGAGCTGCTCCACAAGGCTCAGAGTGAAAATGAACATGGGGGAAGGCAGGAAACATTGAACTCAGGTTTTCTACTGGAAAAATGCTGTATTTGAACTTTGCTCTGAGAAACTTGTCTGCTCTTTGGGTGGCACTGGAACAACTGGTACAAGAGTGAGATTGATTCCAGCAGCTTGTAAGTGTTGTGCTTAGGCAGAGACACCAGCTAATTTCTATCACTGATTATTTTTATGCTACACAGCAATGGTATCCTGACAGACAGGCTCCCTGCACACACCTGGCACGTTGGTGACACTCCCTGGGATAGGAGGAAACAAATCAATCGATTTCTGGCTCTTTCTAAAAACAGATAAATGGGAACCCCGACTTAGAATGTAGGTTATTGTTTTCTAGAGCATGACTGGAAGTATTGGCCTGACAGTCATGTCTGGGGATCATTATCTTGGCAGGATAAGAGCTGGAAGAACTCCTTTCCTGGTTGCAGAGGGTGTTTGGAGAGGGAAGTCCTGACTAACTGGGTAGTCTCGTGATCCAATTTAATTTCATGACTTTTGTTTTTCTTCTTTTCTCACTCTAATAGTATGCTTATAAAGATTTCACAAACAAAACTACTGCTTCACACGCTTTATTTACTCTTTTGTAGTAAGTGTGATTACTACATTATTATGATTACTATTTTTCTTAGCTTTTTGCCCCATCCTTGTGCCAGAGTGATACATTTATTTTTCTCCGTCACTCTACTATGAATGTATGTCCCAATGAAGCTGACATAAGAGCCAAATACCTGGTTTGCACCAGAAGAGAGAATAGATTCACATGGCCCATGGAATACCTGACTTCTGCCTCTCATGAACTGTGGGAAGCTCTAAAACCGAGATGAATTCTTTGCTCCCTCCTCACAGAGCGCTCAGGTGCTGCTGCCTGTCTGGAGGCCAGCCCTGCTCCCAGGTGATAACCAATGCTCTCTGGCCAGGCAGGAGCAGGTGTGGGGTGTGAACCAGAGGTGACAATTCTTACCTGAAATCACACAAGCCAAGTCACCCCAGCTGCCATGGTTTGTGTGAAGTCAGAGAAGCTGTGGGAGGGTTACTGTAGACACTGCATTGGATATTTGAATTCAGCTGTGTTGGTTTTAAACAACACAGTTTATTGTTAATGTTGCATCTCCATAAAGAGCAGTTGATTTGCTGAGTGACAACTCTTGTGATCTCTGTGTCACACCAACACCCTGCCTGTGCTTCTACGTGCTGACCTGTGCAAGTTATGGTGTGTTGTTGTAAAATCAAACATCTCACAGCTCAGTGTCTCCTTCCCTCTGTTCAACCTGTTCTGCTGAAAGGAGGTTTAACATGGCAGTCGTGTCTGGCTCCTGCATTTTGGCCTGGCTCCAGCTGAGCACTTAAACTTGCCCTGCAAAACTCAAGGTTAAGCATGTGCTTAACTGTCCTGCTGGATCAGAGCCATGGGGGAAGAGGAGGAGGAGGAAAGTCACTCTTGTCATACTTTAACTGTGACTGTGACTGACAGTTTGGCCTTTACCCACACAGAAACGTGATTTATTGTAAATCTGCCACTTGCATTCATGCCTGCATGCTCCATGCTCTTCTCTAAGTTAAAGGAAGCTGTTATCAAAAATAGAGTGCCTCTCCCTCTGGGTGGTAGACGATTTTATTTCTCATTTGGCCGTGAGTTTTCTTTGTGGTGATACCTGGTGATTTCTGTTTTAGCCTCTCCCCTGCCCCATATCATTGTCTAGGCTGAAGATCTACAGCAGTGATCCAAGACAACATTTTGTCATCACCACAGATTATTTGACATCCCTGCTATATTTTTGCATATGGGCTGTAATTGCTTGAAAACCACATGGAATTTTTCTTGTCCTCCCTGTGGATTTTTCTTCTCAAACAAAATTCTGCAGCATATCTAGAGTTAGGCTGTGGTTTTGGATGTGTTACTGTGTCTGGTCATAGGAACCAAATCACAAGTTCTTGTTAAATGGCCTTTCCCTGTCATGGCATGTCTGGTTGCTTTGGGATGTTTTCAGCAAATTGGAGAGCTTGAAACTCATAAGCTGTTAGTGAATTGCAATTCAGTAGAGCAGTTTCACAGGAAAAACAGCAAATTCAGTGAATCTAGAACTGTAGTAGCACATGGTTTACAACTTTTTAATAGGGCAGTATATTCAGGCTTGGAGTATTAATGAATGAAGACCCAAAAAGTTTCTGAAAAGTAACTCCTATAAATTAATATAAAAACCAGAGCTAAACTTACATATTATATAATTCACAAAAAATAGTTTGTCCAATCTTTCTGTCCTTAAGGAATAGTAAGGAATTTTGCAGTTATGAAATGGTATGGTTAATTTTTTTACTTTATTAAAAAACTACATCATCAATTCCCATGGTAATTTCAAACTAAAATTGCAATTTTGTGAAAAATGTATTTAATTTATGTGACAGAGAGATCTACATAACTTCAGGAAAGCAGGCAATTTATGACTCTTAAGGATATTGTCAAGGCAATTTTATTATACTCATGAGAATATTCCTGCTGAAATTATGCACGTGGCCCTAAAAGCAGTAAATGTTGAGCAATATTTAACTTAGAAGTAAAGAATTAATTAATATTTGTACTGCTAAGCATGCATTTATTCATTTTTATATTTCTTTATTTTTGCACTTCATGTATTTACCCTGTCCCAATGGTAGATTAAAAAGAGTTATCAATAGGAGTGAGGATGTGTTCCCTGATAAAGTATTCAAAGCTTCTGTAATAAATCAGATTTGAGATGTATAGAACATATTATTAATAAATTTATCATTAATCCTTTAAAAAGAGTCCAAAAAGTAGGATCTCAAGCCTAGTTATCCTAAGATCAGTGAGGAGATTGCCACTATTCTCAGAAGGCAGATTGGAATGTACAATGAATTCTTGCACTGCAGACTTTGATAATGACAACAATTAAAACTGGGATGATTTTTACATTTTTACCTGAACATATTTAACTTAGATAAAACAGAGTGAACTCTGGTTTAGGTAGGTGTAAAAGAGAAGGGAAGCTAATTGCATCCACAGGAACCTCCCACCATTCTGTTTTAATCTTATTGAGAACACATTTATGGAGTGGGCTGGAAGTCAGTGCAAGCCTAATGCTAAGAAGCTTAGAATGAACATGATTGATTCAAATGGGACTGTTAAGTTTATATGGAAAACTGTGATTATACAACCAAATCCATGTAGTGAGCCCTTGATACACACATCAGAAAATCTACTAACAACTTTGGGAGCTGAATATTAGCTATCTTTAATCTGTTTCCTTTATAAAATTGAATGGAAGCATTTAAAAATCTCCTGTTAGAGACTTATAAAACCCCAGACAACCCACCAAAACCCACAAAAAAGCCACAGAACAAAACAAATATAAGAAAAGCCTAACAAAGCAAGCAAGAAAAAAACCAAACTAGACCTAAGCAGAAATATACCACCACTGCCAAAATAAGTAAATAAATACATACACACATATATACATACATACAAACATACAAAAAAGCAAATGAAAACCAAAACACCAAAACAGTGGAATTTAGGCAGTGGAAATGTTGAATTATTTTATTCACAAGCCCTTAAGCAAATATTAATGTGCTTAGATCAACTAAGTATCGGCATGCAAATGAAGTTCCCTTAAAAAAAATAATAGTTCCTACTTTGAATGCTAACTAATACCTTATAGACCCTAAAAAAGCCTTAAGCATCTGGTGGAGTTAATTGGGGGGTAGTCAAGAAACATATCTCTTTTTCTGACATGTGCTGTAGCCTGCATTTTTCACAGGGGAGGATGAATTTCAGCGTTTTTCTTATAATGTAATTCTAGCTTTTTAAATTTCTTCTTTCCAATTCAAATTCTAAACCCTAAGTGTTTTGTGGGCTAACTTTTTAAATTATAAGTGCTTGAGATCAAAACTGTGCTCTGAGCAATGTCTGTGTGGGTCCCATAAATTCTAGGTAGGCAGCTCCAATATTTTTCAGATAAAAGCAAAAGTGGGGAATGGCTTTCAAGATAAACTTTGCTTTTCTTTTTGCTGTTGATGAAGTTTTCATGGACTCCAATTTCTGTTCTGTATAATTCCAGAGTGTATTTGCCATAGGACTTTCATGGACCACTGCAGTTCTTCCTTCTGTTGGCTTTATAGGGATCCTACCATGGGTATCTTTCCAACCTGTGTACTCTAATAAGGAACCTAAATTAGGTGTGATGGATCTGGGACAAATAACTCCAGTGACACTGTGAGATTTCTTTTGTTTTTGCTGGCAAAGCATTTAAGCATGAACTTTTTTACTGCTCAATAAAGCAGTTAATCATATTTTAAAGTATAAGTCTGGGTCGAAGTGTGTGATTGAATCAGATCCTTTGAAGTTCACTGACCTGTAGTAAATTGGGAATTTTATAGCTGACTGCACAATTAAACTTTGACTTCAGGGCATATTTAGGTATAAATTTCTCATTAGGAAGTAATTCTGAAGTAAGATTTTTTTTTTCTCCTGACAAATGCAAAGTAGCTATGAAGAGGTTAAACCAAAAGCTTTATTTTGCAATTAAAACCAAATTTATGCATGATTTTTCTAATTTATTTCTCTGCTTCTGGTAGAAGTAATTGGTTCATATTCAGGTAATCTTTGAACCTTCAGCAAGCTTTCTTACACATTTTCTAGTTTCAATTCATATGAAAAAATACATTTTTAAAATTTGTCCCAGTCTCTTATGAATTATCTTTTAAAAGATAAAGGGAGACAGCAACACGGATAGAGTTATATTCTACAAAATCCTATTAGAACTGAAAGATCGCTCTCTTGATGCTTAAAGTATTAAATTTGGCAACTACTGAATCCTTTTTCACACCAGTAAGTGTGAAGAAAGTGACTTTTATAGAAGGTAATTGAGACAGGGAGACAGGATTACAAAAAATAGATACTGAGAGGTCCATTCAATTACCAGGAATACTCCTCTGCCTACTGTAGTACACTCATTACTGCTGGAATGGTGATTGAGGCTCCCAGTTGCCATATACTGCCACAGCCCCACAGGAGTCTGCAGTACATTTCTGGTTCATGTTATTTGAAGATTTGCCTTCAGTTTTGATGATATAAAACCATATCTGATGGTATAAAATAATCTGTGAATTGTAAACATAATTTAAATTTAATTCACAGCACTTATTCAAAAAGTAGGTGTCATATTTTAAAAGCTGGGGTTTTGCTAGGAGCATTAAAATAAAATGGGGTTATTTATCTGTCTTGTTCTGTGCTGGATGTGTTTTTATCACTTTCCACAGGAAAAGAGCAAAGATATGTATTTTGAATTACAAATTCAGGGGTGTATGTACATTATCAAAAAGCAGATTTAGAGACTCATCTTTGTGTATCAGATTTCAATTATGCTTCCTGTGGAGTCTGTCTCCACAGTCAGACATGATTAATCATTCTTTCATCAAGGACTTTGGAAATTAGGGATTTAACTTGTTTTTTTCTCTTGGAAAAGACAGTGCTCTGTCTGGGCTTGATCCTTTCATTTCAGTTGCAGGTTTTTTGCTCAGGTAGCTGTAAGGTTGGAGCAGCATGGACACCTAATGCATTAAATGACTCCCTAAGATGTGGACCTGCCCACTCTGGGTTTGGTGGCAGTGGGACCTTTGGAAAGACCAGGCTTTGTTCTCCTGACCCATCTGGCTTGGGAAGTTTGCAGTGAATCTGGAACTGGTTCCACCCCATGATCAGCAATGACATCCACCCGTTTCACCATGTAGGGAGCAGAGACAGACACTGGGATGGGGATGGCTGGCACAGCAGAGCGTGTTCCTGCACGGATGGTGGGGATGGAGGCTCACACGGACACACTGCAGGGACAGCATCTCAAACCAACACTGCAGCCACAGTCAGGGACAAACGATGGATGCAACGTGGTTGTACAGCTGCACATCACACACACATGATGCAGAGATGGCCATGGAAAATACTCACTTTTTCACTTGATTCTGCTTCCTTTTGGCTTCTGCACCCCTTTGGTGCATAGCAGGGAAGTAGGTATTTGTGTTTAGTGGAAGAAATTACACTGACTAACAGACACAAGCATTTTACTCATAAATTTATCATAGACTATTGCTGAGGAGACTGACAGACAGCCACTACAAATGGTGTGTTAAACATTTAATGAACCCAGGCTGAACTCCTGGCCCTGTTGAAGCCAATGGAAGTTTTTTGCACGTCAATCTTTTTTGGGGTGCAGTGAAGGTTTAGAGGGGGCGGCATTTTATGTGTGTTTTTAATTACTTGTTAATCACTTAATGGAAAATTAGAAATGATGCCTTAAACAGAGCATCTTTTTCCTCTGTGCAATTTCTTCACAGACATTGGAGTTCACCATGAACAAAACGTGGTGTTCAACAGGGCCTGAGGAGGAGGTGCCAGACCTGGTTTCCAAATTAGTAGATGATATTTCTAGAATGTGTATTAGTGCAGCATATCTGCGATGCTCTGCTGGAGAAGTACGTGCTGGTGTTTGTGTATTTTAGAACTTTCTAAAGTACAGTAGCTGTTATCCTAAATCATGAGAGGAATAAAACAAGACTGGGGATTTCGTTTAAGGCTCTCATGTAAAACCAGCTTCCAGCAATTTCCATTCCTGGTGAGCTGGAAGCATTAATGTGCAGTAAATATCGTCAGTAAACTAAATGCACTTGCCTGGGGAAAAAATTCATGTCAGCAACATGAGGGAATAAAACCCACTCTCATAAAAAGAGTAGTTTACAGTAGGGTTCAGTCACTGTCTTTAAGGAACTAATGGAACCACCAAATGCTTGGTGGCTACTCCAAGGTAGGTGTAAGGTTTAGTGTGGGGACGTACATCCCTCCTTTGACTGGAGGTGTAGAAATGAAAGCAATGAGATGTGCCAAGTCACATATTCTGATCCAGACCAGGAGCAGAACCCCAGTGAGAGCTTAGGAATGAGATCTGAGATATTGGAAATGACACTACTGTGAATGGGTTGTTTCTTATTTTACATATGCACAGAATGGGAATATTTTATATATGAATTGCAAATGAGTATTTATGGCGTGACAATCGATGGCATGAATTAGAACCGAGATTTTAAACTAGCTTTAAAAAACTTTCTGGTAACTGAACTGGGGAGAAAAAATGCATTTTTGTTTAAATTTTCACGTCAAACCATCTACACCCCCAATATTTACCCCAAGCTATTTTCCCCCCTCAGTGAAGCAGCGGGATGGGTCACCCAGCGGGGCTAGGGACTCGCGCAGCCCCCGCGGCCCCCTCAGAGCCCCGCGCTCTGCCCACCTGGGATGCCACAGTGAGGAGGGGCTTTTCTTCTGCAGACTCCTCCCTCGGAATCTCCTTCATCACCATGGCCACAGCCTTATCGGCCGCCCTAGCGCCTTTGCCCTACAACAGCGAAACCAACAACGGGGCCAGGTCAGCAGTGGGCTCCGGTCGCCCTCACGCGCGCTCCCGACCCGGCCCGCGGGACCCGGCCGCGCCTGCGCCTGGAAGCGAAGCTCGGTTGGAAGCAGAACACACACACACTGGTTAAAAATAGTAAAAATAATAATAATAATGTAACAAGTGGTCCATCAACCCAGTGGTTAAGGAGGCAGTTGGGGTCTAGCCGTGGTCTGGTGGCTCGTTTGAGTTGCCCCAATGAAGTCAACAGGAATCCGGCACTTTCCTGCTGGGCCAAGGCCTGCTGGAAGATCCCCCGTGCCAACCTTCTGTAGCATAGGATCCCCAGAGCAGCAGGGGTTGGAGGATCAGCCCGTTGATTTAATTTTAGTAATCCAAGTTTGTACCCAAAATACCTCTTTGTGGTTTTTTTCTGTTTTTTTCTTAAAAATAGCATCAAGCGGAGTTTTCAAATAAAGCACAGTTCCTTGTTGTTCACTGAGGCAAACTCTCCCTGAAATTTGAATGTATAATCTGGACCCACAGATTTTATAGCTCTAGTAACATTTTAAAAAGCAATTCACATCGTATAAACAGTCTGGGTTTTTGCTAACAGAACATACGGAGCCAAATTCTGCCATCGCAGGCATTGCTACAGCTCTCCCTAAAATGATCATTGTTGTAGAACTTACTGTAAGGATTTTTTTTTAAACTACACTTTTCTTAAACTTCTCTTAACACATTGTAAACATTCTGGACAAGGTTAAGATATTTTAACATTATTTAATATAAATTAGCCACATAAAAATTGCACCAATATTATGTGCCATGCTATTTGATGCCATTCTTTTTATTTAATGAGGGTCTTTATCATCTTGGGTTCACATGGGTTTCTGTATCTTGATCTTTGGTCTTATTTTGATCTCTGCCTCTTGCAAGTGACAGAGAAGGTGGGAGCTTACACATAAAGCATCACAGCAGAGCTGCATTATGCCAGTGACCCCGGGCAGGTCCTTATTATTACACTTTAAAAGCTCCCATTGATTTCCATGGAAGTTTTGGCTGTGCAAAGACTGCAGGATCTGGCTCCATAAAAGAAGTATTTTACACTGGACTTAAGTATATTTAAATCCTTAAAAGTCTATTAACAGAAGGGGTTCTTTGCTAAGACATCATATACAAGAGTTATCTTCACTAGCAGTATATTCTGTGTCAAGTAAACCCCCACTATTGCTTATACCAAACTACAGATGGTTTCAGGAACATTTCATTAATTGCAGGTAAAACCATTACATACTATTGCAGGTTCTAAAGGTTTTATTACTGGTCAGGTCAATATTAGATTAGCTTGCTTGTGCAACATATCACAGATACCCTACAGAGAGTTCTTTGCATGCTGTAAGAAATTCTCAGAGCAGAAGTGTCATAAATGATAAGCATGCTGGACTTGTGATGCCTTTGATATCCAAAGAACTGCAAAGTCATTGTAAAATTAAATATATTAAATTCAATGAGAATTACATTTAATTGGTAAGCATATCAAAGGTTCTGGGCCAATTACGTGTTTGTTCATGATTCACATGACATATTCCAGGTCTATGAAGCTTGTTTCCAGTATGACACATGAGTTATCATTAGCTAGCACTAATAGCATGCTATTGGTCTTTATCAAATGTAGTCCTTTTGTGCTGAGTGCTAGAACAAAATCGTTTATCAGCTAGGAAGGATGCATTGGAAAGCATGCAGTGCTTTTTATTTCTTGCAGAGTAAAAACCCACCAAAGCAAAGGTCAGGTCACTTTTTTGAAGACAGAGCCACTTTTTCTTCAAGGTTTCACCTACTGCCTGAAAAGAGTCATGATACTCGAATTAGTGCCTGCTGTTCATCCTCCACACACGTAACTGCAAAGCCCTGGGAGTGGCTGACACCAAATATAAAATCTTTCTCACCAGTTTAAAGTGGCCATGCTACAATGGAGAAAAGCAACCCAAAGGATACCTCTGTGTTGTTTTTAATGAGCAGACTTAGTTTATTTGCTGGGCAAAGCAAGTGGTTTGATGCTACTTTTTTAAAAAAAAGTTAGAACTTTGCCTTTCCTAAAAGTTAGATCTTTAACTTTCCTAAAAAACTTTCCTGTGTGAAAGTCAGGTTGACATTTTTGGCTGTTTAGCCCATGCTGTGGGAAACATTTTGAAACTAGAACTTGGTAACAATTTCCTGGATACCAAAGAGAAAGCCAATGCAGTGGAATAGTTTAAATTGTCAGATTCTGCTGGAGAGGTACACAGGGGAACAATTCACTGGAAAATGTAGCCTTTTATTCTGTTGGCTAGAAATTAAATTGTTGTCCTATGTAAGGTAGGTAACCTTGAAAATGTTGGTCTCTCTTTCCTGCAGTGACCACTGTGTAGCCAATTCTTGCCTATGAAGCCATTAGGCCAAAGAATTGGAGAGAAATACAACCACTTTTTCTGTGGTCATGATGACCTTGTTACTGTTGTCAACTGCAGCTGAAATTAAAATCTCCAGTACATTTATTTCAATAACCATTAAAGAATTATTTTTTAAGGTGCTATTTACTTAGCCTCTTCTGATATTAAGTGTTGTTTCTTAGCAAGCCAAAGTGCTATATGAATTTACCTGGCACAGCAGTTTATTGCTCAAACCCTGTAATTCTGTAACAACTCATTTTAGACATGTCAGAACTCCAAAACAAAGAGTTTGTTGGTCGTGGAGGTTTGCAAGGTCAGTTACTTTCTCATGTAAACCACAGTTTAACAATTTAGTAAATAAATTTCATCATTCCCTATTGGTTTGCAATATAGAAATGGAAGCAATTGTGATGTAGAACATGACAGCCCATGTGCAAATTATGACAAATGTAAATTGATGAAGGAAAAAATGTATTATTTGTTTTAATGGAACATACTCCTTAAGAGAAACTGAGAAAGATGTCAATGTTTTGTTATTTGATACATTAAAAAATGCAGCATTTCCTTTAGGTAATATTTCCATAGCAAAATAAGGACTAGAGTTCAGAGTATTCCCCTGATGCTAAATACTTATAACAGCATTGGGTTCAAAACTTAATAACAATTTCTGTAAGCTTTTCCTTTGGGATCAGATAATGAGTAGTAATAGATATTTCCATAGGAGAACACTGATTTAGCAGGATTTTGTAAGGAAATACTTTTATTCTGCTGCTGTTTATAAATAGTTCCAAATTCAATTTTGTACAAGTCACACTATTTAGATGTGGTACTTAGTAATGAGTATTTAATTAAATTACTGTAAGAGCATCTTAATGTAAATTTCTAGTGCAGCATAAAGTTGATTTTTTAAAATAAGTGATGCATATAGCTTTGTAATCATGCTCATCCAGGATAAAGCTTAAAGTACTTGGGACTAACAGATCACCTTCAGGTCCTGATGGAATGAACACATGCTCATACTTGAAACATTACTATTTATTGCAATACTCTATAATTCTGTAATTATTTTCTTCCATTACAGTTATTTGCAAATTTGTTCTTGCATATGAAAAACCAACAGCCAGTGCTGTGTAAATGTTTAACATTTTGACAACAGTATTTCAACTATAATGATTAATTGCAGAAATCCTTTGTTGTCATCTATGCAATAAAATGATTTTATCTAAAACCATTTCATAATTATAAGTTTGCTTTTGAAAAATATTTAAGGTACTTGAGTCCTAAATTCATTTTTCAGGAATATTTATAGCATCTGTTCTTGTGAGAAAGTGAGCAGAAAGAAATGATCAGATTTTCATTTTTTTAAACATGCATACATGAAGAAAGTATTCCTTCATTACACAGACCTGTGTCTGTGTAATTTATTTTTCAAGGATCCTACCAAGCTGTTTCAGCTTTAATTGACACACTACAATGCATCCCTGTTCACAGAAACCATCTCAGCACGGGCATGTTTAAATTTAAGCTTCTGTAAAACAGAAGTTTTACGACAGATTTCCTTATAAATAAATTTGATAGATATAAGAGTCATCTTCAGGCAGTGCTGTTACAGGTATGGCAGGATTACTGCTTTCATGGGCATCTCCCTTTCTAGCTGAGGAGAAACAGAATAGCATTTATAAATGTAATGCCAAAAAATATGGCCAGATGTCCTGACCTTTCCCACTGGGCTGTTGAATTGAAATGTTTGAAAACAAAACAGAACCAAAACCCACCAGTTCAGGACATCTTGAAACACCAGTCTGCACTTTAAATATCTTTAATAGGTTGGAAGGGCCTTTTTGAAGCAAACTTTGTGCAAGATGCATTAGTGAGAACTTGGAGTTTGAGGAGCTGTTGTCCTCCTGTGCTAGGAGAAGGAGCAGGGAGAGCAGCAGAACGTGCTGGATCTGGGAGCCTTGGCTGCCCTCCAGATCCCCCAGCAGCTGATGTATTAGAGTACCAGCTAAGCAGCCTATTCCAAATGGCTTTATGCTCCACAAATCTTCCTGTTTTGTGCAAATTAAAAATAAAAATGAAGGGAAAAACTTGGCTTTATTTTTTTTAAATCGTGCAGCGCTAAGGTTTTTTACCTCTCAAAATGAGCACACAGAGCTATGCAATGGTACCATGGGAGTTCTAGTCCCCACAATTCAACTCTGAGCTCTTGATTTACACAGGATCTGTTTATGACTTCAAATTTTTCCCTTCTCAGGCTTTTATGTTCATGTTTTCTGCATATGTCTTTCATCTATACTTTTCTACTTTTTTCTAGTGAGGTTTTGTCTTGCATTTTATATATAATTAAAAATAATGAAGAAACATATGGTAAGGCAGTTTTATGGACAAATACAAGATCGATAGTTAAACAGAGAATTCTGTTTCATCAGAGCTCGTGGTAGTATTTTTATTACAAGCCTAATAAAATCAAGTATATATCTAAGATAAATGGGAACACAATTCCTTTAAGCAGTGCCCGGTTGGCCATGGTGAGGAAAACTGAACAAGCTCTCAGTCCTGAATTGGAAGCAGCATTGTCAGGGTTCAGACTTGATTTCAGAACCTGAGCTTCTATTTTGATATTGTATTTGCATCATTTGGAACCTCTTATCAAGTTCTCTGTGATTATCCAAACTCTTTTGACTCGTGACCTTCAGTAGCTCATTCTTACAAGATTATGATGAAATACAGACAGAGCTGGTTACAGACAAGGAAGCAGCTATAGGAAGACTTGCCCAAGAAGTAATTTATAGTAAAGCAGCTAAATCCATGTTGGCTGAGTTCAGTGTTCTACTCCTCTTTCATCCCTTTCCCTGTATTTTCATTCTTATATTGGTGGAATAACAGATTTCAGTTAAAATGGGTTAAAATGGGAAGACTTTACTGCATTCAGGAAAAATGGCAAAGAAAGGGACATAAGCTTATAAAAGGCAATCAGCATAAATATTCACATTTACTGCCTCTGGGCTGTGTCTTATGCCCATTTAAATGTCGATAGGGTGGTTAAATTGAGTTCCAGTTTGAGAGGCATTTGCATGGAAATGGCACTGGGAGGTTTTCTGTTTATTGACTCAGTAACTGTTGCACCACGTGCGCTCCCTTGAGAGGCTGTCTCAGTCTGAAGCTATAGATCCATTCCCAAAGCCAAGTGGGACAGCTTCCTAACATCTCTGGTGGAAGCTCTGCAAGACCCATTTTGCTCTCAAGAACTTGTGCAAAGTCACTTGACCTGACACATCTGAACACAAATTATGACTGGAAATTAATAAACAATTCTGTCAAATCTAACTCATTTTCTATAAGCTAGTATGATTCCTGCAGGCTAAGAGGAGAAGGAGTAGGATGTGAAATAAGG
The DNA here is from genome assembly GCF_047830755.1 of Zonotrichia albicollis. Taxonomy (NCBI): domain Eukaryota; kingdom Metazoa; phylum Chordata; class Aves; order Passeriformes; family Passerellidae; genus Zonotrichia; species Zonotrichia albicollis. Next base: position 35,347,909 of record NC_133827.1, on the reverse strand, counting down.
TTTTTTCCTCTCTTAAGTCAAAGAGTTTTATTTGGGGTATAATAGGGAGTGCACAGGTTGAGATAAGAAGTTAACAACACTGTAGTATTGGAATAATGATGATTTAACTGTAAATAGTAAATCCAGCTGGGAATATAGGGCAGGGTTGGTGAGAAGAAGGAGGTCTGGGGCAGAACTAATATTTAGAGGTTGTTTAAGGTTCTGCTCCTTTTATGAAAGAGTTATATAATCAATCTCCTTGTGATAGAAGGCTTGGATGAGACATTCTGCAGTCTTTTCTTTCTTTGCAATTGTCATCTTTTAGTAAGACCATTGTGAATATGTAGAAACTATTTTTTAGCACATATTTGATTGACTTCTTAATAATTTGGAATTGCTTTGCCAAAGGGATGAGTCCTTTGACTGCACAATGGTATATGACTTCAAAATCTGAAGGAATAGCTGTGGGGTTCCTTTCATCTCTGCTTAGTCTGTGTCAAGGAACTTTGCGAAATCACTGGGTTTAGCAACTGGCAATTTTAAATTTGTTTGGTAGTCTTCAGCAGAGAATTAATACTGAGGTATTTTCTCTCCCATAATTTGAGTTCCTTTTATGTTGACTTCGCTATCATGATCCCCAGTCACAACATACACATAGCAACAGAATTACTTCCTATTATTTGCTATATTGCCATGATGAGGCATGTGCTGAATTAGAATAAGAGATTCCTCTGGTACCAGTTCAAGTGAAATTCCAGGAGATCAGGTCACTTTCAAAATAAACAATTGTGACTAAAGTGCAGTCTGTTGTTCAAATGTTTACTGCATACATGATGTGTAAATGATGGATTTTGCTCCCTCATTTCCACCCAGCACATGATGTATTGTTCTTTGAAGTGGTAGGGATTCCTCACCTCCTGCTACAGAATTTTTATGGTTTTGTTTCATGAAACATTCAGAGAACTCAGACTAACTCTGCAGTCTGTTTAGGAAAAGCAGTGAAATAAACTGAGAAGTGGTGGTATTTTATGTGGAAAAAATCAGCAGCTTATCAGTGAGCATGAATACAGGACATCTTTGTAGGAAATGCAGAATATAAAACATTGTTCCAAGTTAACTGGAACAGGCAAGGTTTTAAAAGGCAGCTGTTTATTTTACACTTTATGTGTAAAAGACAACTGGAAGCACAACTGTGTCTGGAATATGATGCAAGATATATTTAAAACAAAGTTATGCAGGTTCTGATGTTTAAATAATATAATCTGCACTCTGCCAGCCTGGAACACAGAAGAAATATGCATTTTTTTCAATGTTTGCAGATTTTGTTGTTCTTGTTCCAGATATTATTAAATCCTGCACTTCACAGTTGTAAACCTGTGTAGCCAGAAAATGAATTAAGTCCCATTAGCCCCATAATTTTGTTAGTGCAGACTTTTTCTAGATTGGGCAGACACTTATCAGACATTTAGAATGAGAAAAAGACAGGCAAAGGAATAAACAAAATTTAAAAGAAAGAAATCTCTGACAGAGCTAGAAAAAAGATCTGAATGCATAATAATCTGATCATATCCTACAGATACAGTTCTGTGAGAGTTTTAAGATAATTTTCAAGTCCTGAGACTGTGATTTTCTGCAAAGAAGGGAACTGGTACTCCTCTAAAGAATATAACAGAAATTTTTATCAAAACTGTTGGAGGGGCACAACAGCTGCCTGTTCTTTCCTCTTGTTCTACATTACCAGATTAAGAGTCCAAATTGCTTATTTTCATAGTCAAGGTTTTACTGTTATTTTGGAAGTCCTTAAGGAAGGTGTTGTTTCAGAAAGGTGGAGTTATGTTGAATGAGGGTCACTGATCAGATGACCTGCTATAAAATTCTGCATATTGTTTTGAAAAATGAGGTATGTATTTAAATAAGTGAATTGGTATATGTCTTTTGCTAGGTACATAATCTCAGAACCATTTAAAAATAGTTCTTAAATTACTTATTTTGATTGTTCTGGTTTTGTTTATGAAGGATGACAGCTTGGGCACAGAAGACAGTTTGTAATGCATTGTTACCACTATTAACTCTTATTGAAGATTAGGATGAAAATCTCAGGATTTGAGTTCTATAAATATTTGGTAAACATTATGTGATCAAAATTCATGTCCTCAGTTTAATGTTTTCATACAGATTCTTTCATGGTTTGTGTATAGCCATACAAGATTTAATTCTGTTTAGGATTTTTGTTTTTCTTTGGCTTGCTTGTTAAACACCTTGCTCAAAGGCTATTACAAACAATGAAAGCTTTTATAAACATGAAAAGCCAAAATAGATTTAATCCAAACATAACAATAGATGTGATTCTACCATGTAAAAGGATAGAAAGATGATGAGACAGAGAATTAATGGAACAAAAAAGTATCAAAGGGTAGCTAGAAGTTTGTGATTGGGTTTTTTGAAGCAGATTGATGTTACTTTCTCATCATCTGTGATTAGACCCGTACATATTAAATAAGGAAAACATATCATACTGGATGGCAGGTTTGAAAACAGCAGATCAGGATAGTTTATGATTGAAAAATACTTTTAAGACTTATTTTCTGAAAAAATGACTTTTCTCCAGCCGCGGTTCTAAATGCTGCCAGGATAAATTTAGCCCTTCCTGTTATACAAACATTTGATTCCCACCATAGTATAAATTCTTGATACCCTTGAATTTATTATGTAATTTTTTTGCCACAACCTTAAGATGTGAGTCCTTTCTACAGTGAATGGTGTCAAAGTAGAACTCTTTTAGCACTTTGGTCATAAAGGGTCTTTATGCTGTATCCTTGACCCGAAATTCATTCTGAGTCTCTTGCGCTGTGTGTTCTCTGCAACAAAGGGTTCAGAGCCTGAGTGTACTTACCTCCGGAATAAAACCCTATTTTTAACCTGTGTAGTAGAGTATATTTACCCCCGTATTTTTATTCCCTGAAAAGAGTAAATTGTCACTTATCAGACAGCAGCAATGGCAGATGAGGAATTTGAATAACAGTGTGGCTGCAAAATAACTTCATGTCCCTGACCTAGACACGGCCTCTGCATGCACTTTCAGCTTCACAATGATCTCATCTGATGTTCCAAAGTATGTTAATGCTGCAAATGCTGCAAATGCAGCATTAACAGCATCATATAAAAGCAGCATTAGCAGCATCATTTAAACCTATTTAGAGAGGATTATGCTACTGTTCCTTCATTTACACAGTTTGGAAACCTTCAGGGAGAAATTCTTAAAATTGAGGTATTGTGATTGTGCTCTTAAAAGATGTTCCTAATTCTCTGACGTGCACTGTTAGTGTGGAGAATGGATTTTTCTACTCTAATATTACAAATACATTGTAATTACAGACATGAAAATGAAAAAAAAAGTAGGTGCATTAGTAGATAATTACTTTGAGACCTAATCATAACTGCAGCTGCCTTGCACAACTAAAAGTTTGTTCTAAGCAAAAAATCATAGAATGATTTGAGCTGGAAGGGATCTTAAAGACCATCTATTTCCAATTCCCTGCCATGGACAGGGACACCTTCTACTAGATCAGGTTGCTCAGAGTCCCATCTGGCCTGGTTATCTATCTTTACTGTTTTAAGATAATTTTTTAGCATAATGGGCCACATCAGTTACATTTGTATAAATCTTCTCTTTTGCATATATTTGCAAGTACTCCATACTCTTTTTTGCTTTGGTGGATTTAATTTCATTTTCATATCAATGACAGTAATTAGCACCTGGCCTGCTGTACAAGGAGCTGAAAGCAACATCTCTATTTCTGATAGCCAGCACATTACTGATACTGGATATTCTCTGAACTGTTCTGCTTGAATAGGCATTTACCCTCTCCTACAGAAATTTTTAAACCTAATTTATTTATTTTTGCATACTTATATGGTAAAAAATATCTATTGAAGAAAAATCAAGAAAATTATGTACTTATTCACTCACTTCATACACACTTTTAAAATGTGTGTTTTATGAGTGTACAATGTTTGTAAAGTGCAGTGTTTTGTGGTCCACTTGTGTTTAGGTTGGCAGGTTCCTCACTAGGGAAGTAAGTTCTCTGTTTTTGTTTCTGTAATTCAACAGTATCCCAAAATTCAGTTGTTAGCTATCAGTTTGAGGATGTCTGCAGTGTAATTAAAAAGGTGGTGACTCCACACTTTTTACAGCAGCTTAGTTTAGCTGGAAGCGCAGCAATTTTGTTTAATAAAAACTCTGTGGGTATCTACAACATGATATCCGTGACCAAGTAGTAAAAGCAGCTGGTAACAGCAAATGGCTTTGATGGAGAAATTCTTAATCCTCAAAACATCTTAATTAAGATTTCATATGCAAAACAATTGCTAAATCATCAGTTATATTTTCCAGAAGTTTCCATTGCGATTACTTTCTTGGGATGTAAATGGTGCTACTTGTATTTCAAAACTGGGTTCTGGCAGATACAAAACCCCATGGAGGTACAGTTGCTCCAGTTAATTGTGCTTCTTCAGCTGGGATGTCAAATCTAGCACCAGTCTGTCCTGTGTAGTTAAAGCCAAGCTGAATCTCCCCTGCGCCCCAGGGCACAGTAACCTAAGGCTGCAGAGGTTAAACGGCCTGACAATAGCATGACAGCTATTGTCAGAAATATTTCTCCTCAGAGGTTCCACAAAAAAAATAAATCTGTCTCAATTGTGCAGTGCAGTCCTGTACTCTGCTGGTGTCTCCTTCTACAAGATCACATTCATTTACCACACACCGTTCTTGAACATCAAAATCGATCTTGCTCAAATGAAAGAGCAGGGATGAGTTAACCATCTTCTGAATGGCTTGAAGGCAGCCTCAATAAATGTGCTTTTATCAGAGAATTAGCAGGCTTGTCGCTGAGGGAAAGGGGTGCAGCAGCTCACTCATGTCTCATTGTACCAAGGACTAGCCCAGGATGTGGATGACAAACATCTGGAGAGGGGTCGGGTGTTTCTGGCATGTGCAGAGGATAAATTGTGGAACTTCAAACATACATATTTGTATGAAAAAAGATTTATATATATTTTTTATCTATCAAATATGTTTTCATAGGTATATATTTGCTTTTTACTCACTGAGGAGAGCAACTGAGCCAGCACAGGGAAAGAAAGGTTGTTTTGCTGTTGTAGTGCTGCAGTAATTCACTATCCTGTCTCTTTTTGTATTTAGGAACAGAGAGTGGCCTTAGATGGCTTCTCTAATGACAGTGTTATGACTGACTGAAATCAGTCTATCAGCCAGCACTCTGGATTTTGTATTCACTGAAACACTCTGCTGCTTCATTTCACTCTGAAAATCTTGTAAATAAAGAAGTTTTATCCCAACTTCACTCCTTCCCATTAAGCGCGAGACACTTCATATTAATGAAACTGCAGTGAAATGATATGAAAGATGGCATTGTCAACTCAGATCGTTAAAAATTACTTGAATAAATACACAAGCATATGCTTAGACTGGCAAGGACTGGAAGGTTTTTTTTCAGCTCAGATAGCACAAGCATAATTGAGGAATAAAAGGAGCTGCCGCAGATGGTGATAGCAGTGAGAGGCCCAGTGACATGTGCATCAACTCCAAGTTTGCTACAGGGGAGTTACTGAGGTAGGATCACACACCAGAGCTACTGCCAGGATCTCAGGCTCCAAGAAACATGCTCATTAGCTAATTAGAGTTGCATATATTCATGAAGAGAGTGAATAGAATCCCTCCTTCCTATGGCGAGGTGTTCAGGAGTTGAAAAGAGAAGGGAGAAACAGGTGTCTGTCCCAAGAGATCAGTGCCAGAGAGCATCTGGCAAAGAGGAGGGAAGGAGGATTTCCAAGAGAGAGGCAACCTGTGGTTCTGGCACTGTGGAGGCACTGCCTGGGCAGGGGGAGGAAGGATTACCTGTAATTGTGTCACTGCCCAGTAGGATCGGAAAATCCCGGTGCTTCCCTGGAAGGGAGGGAGGGAGGGACGGAGGGTGTCACTGGGTCACAAGGTGGCCTTGTTTGAAACCCTGCCAAGCTATGCTTGGTCTAAAAGCTGAACTAAGACTGTCCACAGCAAGACCAGGATTTTTTTCTCCCCTCCTGTTGACACCTTAACATGAAGTGCCTGTGGAGTCACTGGCAGCCAAAAAACATTCCTGCAGCTGATTCCTGGTCAGTGAAGTGGAAAGAACAGCTTGGATCAGCTTTCACACACTCCTTTCTGAATTGCACTGTCCACTCACCAGCTACACTTGAGTTTTGACACACATTTTGCCTCATTTCATTAATAGAATAAGTTTTTTGGTCAGTAACAGTACCAGTGGTTGGAGAGAGTTTGGCTATGTCAGACTGAGAACTTTTATCTCAGTACATGAAAGACCATCTCCTTTCAAATATTACCATGTTATCCTGAAAGTGTTGGGAGAAAACCCTCTCTTTTTCATGCTTGTGTTCCCTGAATAGTAGAGGAATACCTTCCCATATACCTGCTGAGGCTGTTTCTATTTTCTATTTTTTTGTGTTGGTGTTTTTCTTAAATGCTGATCCTTTATTTCTGTATTGTCTGTGACCATATTGTATAACCGTGCATTATTTCCATATAAAGGCTTTACATAGTTTTTTGCACTCTGTTAATATCCTTACATTACCAAACGCTGTGATCTTCTAGAAGCTCACTTAAAGATCTGCTTGCAAATGTAAAAATATGCATGTTCCACACACAAAGATAGCTGGAAATCAATTGTTAATTAAAACAAGGCATTTTGTTCTGTGCAAATGTGAGCTCTTTAAGAGTAAATGCAGAAAATAGACACAGACAATGAATGCATTAAGTGCTTGCATTTGAGTAAATTTGAAATTTCAATCTGAGTTTTGCTGGTTAATTTATGAACCCAAAGCTCTGGGCACGATTGGTTTTCTGTGCACAAGAGAAGGATCAAGAACAAAAGATGGTCTTTTGTTTATCTTGTAGCTGCCTAATTTAGAGCTCCTATTACTGAGCATGGCTTGTTTAGACTATATCAAGTTAGCCCTTTAACTCTAATGAGGAGTATTACAGATATCACCAGATCAGCAAATTACAGCTGACAGTTCAAATTGTTACAAATATTGTGGGAGCCACAAGAAGGACTTTCTTCCCAAGGTTTTTTTTTGTACCATTGAGAAAATGGCTTTAAATTTCTGGGCTGTGTGATACCATGTGATATAGCAATTCTTAGTAATTCCTAGATTTTGAGGTTAGGATATGCTTTGTGCTCACCTTAGCTGGCCTCATATATTACAGGTAGAGAAGGCCTTTCTTTGTTTTGTACATCACTTGTATCTTGCAGGGAATATCCTCTATGAATTTTTGTGGAATTTGTATTATTCTGCTTGGGAAGTGCTCTGGTGCTGCTCTTAAATCAGAGGAACACCTTTGCTGATTCTCTGACCTTTCAGCTTGGAGAAAACCAAGCTCAGATGGAGACACTGATTTGCTCCCTCCACCTTTCTCATGAGATACATCCCCAAAAACCATTCTGCTGTTCACATCAACGTGTCAGCACTTCACTTGTGCCCTGGGAGTAGATGGTGCTGAATACTCCCACAGGCAGGGATTTCAGCAGCCTGGAGAAAGGATCTCAACTGATCTGGAGGGGAAAGTTTTATTTTGGGAAACTGCTACCTTTCTTCTCCTGGGTTCACACTTCAGGGCTGGTGTGATGTTGTGCTGAGAGCATTTCATGAATTTTCAGTTTGCATCTCCCTTCAGTGGCCTTAGGATTCTCTGCTGGATGTCCTCTTTTTTATTTTGCTGCTACTTTTCTGGTCTCTGTAGTGCAGCCCAAAAGGCAGCAGAGCCCCTGCTATTGTAGGAGTGTTCTATTGAATGTAGTAGTTGAACTCCAGATAATCACTTGCTGTCTGCATCAAGTATGATTTCTATAAATCCTCCTAGGAGATAATCTATAAAATAACAATGAAGGCTGGTTTTTGATCCTTAATTTTACTTTGCAATAAATCTATCAACACTTGAAATTCATCCTCTGAGAATTACATGTTCAGTGAGTCAGAAATGCTGTTACAGAACTAAAATGAGATATTTCTGTTTCACTTTGTGACTACCAGGATGTTTGCCCTGATGTCTATTGCTCCTATTCTGTTTCTTATACAGAATATCATACCTAGAAACAATAGGTTCTCTTTGGATAGGGGGATGGGAAATATTCCCTATTGAAACTGCTGAGTTGGAGTTACACTGAGGACCAATAAATCTCAGCTGTGGCCTCTCAGGGACACATATCCTGCTGCAGAAGCTTTTGTACAGTGTTGACATTTCTCCTACCATGTTTATATATTGATTTAATATCTTTATTTAGAAAAACATGCAAGAGTGGTCTGGAATAATGATCACCTCACAAGATCTGTTCTGAATAAAGCAGCATTGAAATATGGATTTATCAGGAGGACTGCTGGAACTTCTGCTCATTTGGCACCAGCACCAGTGTAAATGCTATGACAATATCCTTGTAAATGTTCCTACCCAGACTGCATCTGCCTGCTCTGGCTCATTGTCTGACTGGAAAAATCACAATGAAAAAATTGGGTTTTTGACCCAGAGCTAAAGTGGCTATCAATGCAATGCATAATTTTGAAAGCTGTTAGCTTTGAATCAAATGGGATGTTTTCCTAAGTCCAAGTTATCCTGTTACAGAGGTGACAGAAAAATATATAGCTCAGAAAGAAATCAGTAACTGAACATTTTGAACGAATATCTAAAGATATTTTCCACAGAAGACAGTCGCCAAAAGCTGGAGATGTTATGTGCTATATCCTTCCTGAAAAATCTCTGTACATCAAATATTTATTAAAATTGTAGTCATGCTGAACAAGCCCTTATTACATTTCAGTGAAAAGAAATACGGACATTTAAAACAAACATATATATTCAACCAGAAGGACTTTCTTGGTTTGTTAGGGTTTTTTATTTAACAATGCCAATTCAGTGTTTGCTGCATCGGATTCATCTTTCTTCCTTTGCTGGCTTGCTTCTTCTATGGATGAATTCCAAACTAAAAACTTGTATCTCCTTTCTCAATTGCTCATTTTGTAAAAACGACCTAAAGTTGGCAGCAAGTAGAATAAAACCATCAAGACTAGATGGATGTAATGGAATTTCTGAATTTTATGGCAACATTCAGAGCTCAACAGGAAATCTTTGCAATGCAGTTGTCATCTCTACAGTAGAACAAAACAACTTTTGAGAGCTTGATGTTTTTCTCCCTGGGGTCCTGATGGGGGATGGATGTGAGGAAACACATCTACAAAGGACTATTAGCTTCTTAAAAGTTGTTCAGAATTGTGAAGGTCAGAGCCAATACAGCAACATACTGCCTAAGAGGATTCCAGTGTGAAAGACAAATTGAAAGAAATCAAGGAATGTGGCACAGAGAGTAATTCACCACTTCTCACCACTTTAAAGAGAAAATATTTTTCCACAGCATTTTATTTTTAAAACTAATTTCAGCTATTAAAGTGAAATCAAAGATCAGACTGTCCTTTTTGCAATAACTGTGTCCGTATTCTTCTACTTCTTTCACGTATAAAATGATTGAAAAAGGAATCAAGAGCCACAAGCATCAGAGAGATGCTTTGTCTCATCTAGGATGCTGGGAAATTATGATGCAAAACAAACTATAGAAAAATAATAGCATTTTAGCTCAGAGAAATCCAGAACAGTATCTCCAGCAGCTCAGTTATCAACTAGCAGTTATCAAAATGGCTAGAAGCCAGTTTAAAATATTACAGATTCTCCTATTGTGAGGTTTTATACTGCTGCCTATCTACAGCTGGTACTGCTGTTTTACAAGCCCCTGAGAACATGAATATGGTGTTTTCTGGAAGTATTTCCTAAGTCTGAGTAATGCAATTACAGAACCAGAAACTATACCCTGGATTGTAGTTGTAGTTACATGTGACTCACATATAAAGATAAAAGCTTGTCTAAGATGTAACAGCCTATTTTGATGTGTGTAAGGACTAAATCTCATATATTTAAACCCTAAATATAACTCCCTGTGTGTAGTTAGGGGTGGGACCCAGGCCAGCCTGGTTATCTGCCCTCAGAGCATTAACCTGCAGGCATTGAGGCAATGGCTGTGGTTTGACACTGTAAGAAGTTAAATGCTCCCAATCCCCTTGCCTCCTCCAGCTATAAGGGGGGCTCAGTAAATCCCCTAAGCAGGAATTACATTTAGCAAAATAAGTCCTCCTTCTCTTGTTTTAATCACTTGAGTTCCTGAATTAGTGGGAGCATTCAGAATCCATCAAAAATAAACATCGAAAAGCAGCCTGAAGTTTGTATTCAGTCAGCACAAACCCATTTGTGACTGAAATTTCCAACTTTAGGCTTTGCTTGGTTCCCAGTGACAAATGAAGCTCATAATTGTATTGTGAATGATGGGGAAATATGCTAATGAAACATCTGGAATATTTAGGACTGGGAGAGCCTGGAGGTAGCACCAGTCAGTGTGCACAGCTGCAGCAAGCCAGAGTTCCTGGGTGGTAAATTCTCCTTATCAGTTCTTGGTACAAGTTTAAAAAAAAAAAAAAAGAGTTGTTGATGAAATTCACAGTCCTATTATCAGTTTCACCACATCTCCCTGTTCCAAACCCCATCAGGGACTGTGTGCACTTACAGACAAGTGCTTGTCTCCTGGTTTCAGGAGAACAGAGACAGCTGTGAAAACTGCCAACGCCAGACAGAGGAAGAGAGAACAGGGATAATGGAAAATGTCAGAAGTGAGGAGGAGATGAGAGTGATGAGATCATCAGCCCTCATGAAGTATGCCATGTCAAAGGTGGCTGACATGATGAAGTGAGATAACAAGCACACACCACACACTGAAAGTTTCTCTGCTTACATACTTGCATATCTGCAGCACAATTTTACTATTTTTTAAAGCATTTTTCATAGAATGGCTGGGGTTGGAAGGGACCTTAAGGATTATCTAATTCCAACCCTTCTGCCATGAGCCAGCATGCCACCCACCAGCTCAGGTTAGCCAGGCTCCCATCCAGTCTGGCCTTCAACACCTGCAAGGACGGGGCATCCACAGCTTCTCTGGGCACCCACTGTCCCACCACCCTCTGAGCAAAGCACTCAGCACTCCCAGGCCCTTCTCTGCAGCTGTCCTCAATGTTTGTGATTAAAGGCTCAGAGGGGAAGAAAACACTTTTCCCATGGACTTAGCCAAAGCTTTCCAGAGTCTGCCACAGAACTTGCAGCATAGAGAGTTTGAAAGGCATTGGGAGCAGCCAAGAACCTACAACAAGTGAAGGTTAGCAAATGCAGCTGTGCTTTAAGGAATTCATCATGGCAGCGCACTTTTATTCACAGTTACAGGCAGTGATTAAAACCTGTGGATTTCAGAACTCAGGTTAGGGCAGTCTCACAGCAGCTGTGAAACTGGAATTCCAGCACAGCACATTGCTCTAACTTAGCACCTCACACTTGCAACTTGTCCTATGGACTTTGAGGGAAGGTGAAATAGAGCTGGGCTTGTTCTGTGTGTAGCTGCATCTGCCTCTGTTTCCCTGGTGTGATCTTTTTGGTAAGAATGTATTTTTAATAACTAATAATCCTATTAAAGTGGACAGGTAATTGACATATGCTTGTGCAATTTCTATTTTGTCTTAGTACATGTGTTGTCATTTTTAGTCTTTCTTATGTTATTTTTAATTGTATTTTTGTATTTTCAGGGAGGTAAATCTCCTATGTTTGGCAGTCTTTTGAGACATATGCAAGGATATGGAGTTGTGCTCCATCAGGACCCTGTTACAAGGGAGGAGGAATGGTGTTTGCTCCCAACCAGCCAAAAATTACAATGGCTAAAGGTACCTTTGCAAGTTCTCCTATCAGTTCATTCTCAACAGATGCTCTGCTGCAATTTGCTAAAGCTCAAAAACATCTTGTGTCCAGTCTTTGGTAGTTTCTGGACTACAAATCTAGCTGAACTTCTACTTTGATAAAGTTCAGATTGGTAATAAATAGTGGAAACTGATTGTCCCAAACTCCAGAGCTCCATAGCACAAATAAGGCCTGCAGTAATCCCACAGCTCTGCATCTCCATGCACTGCACGTGCTAAGAAAATATTGTCTCCAGCTGCTGCCTGCAAAAGACTTTCTATTCTGAGGCACAACATTTCTCTGTAGGGATACATTAGCTGAATTTATATATATAGCCTGTCAGAAGTCATAATCTAGAGAATTAAGCTTTTAAACATTTGTGAACTACCTTGTATAATGAACTTCTTATCCTGCTTAAATTATTGAAAAGACACAGTGAAGTGAGACACTTAATTTTTGTAGAGTGAAATCTTTTTAAAAGACCAGTTAGGGAGAAAATTCAGTATCTGCAGAAACATGAATATCAGAGTTTCAAAGCTTCTAACTATTGCATTACTGTATTTCACATGCACACATTTGCAATAAATCACATTATCCATCATGCTTTCCTAAATGTACACAAGGATGTAAATAGGTATAAAAACTTCAACTGGAAAGTTCCATTATTTGCAAAATTTTGCAGGATTCTTGCTGCCATGTTGTTTTACCCATTGTAGGTGTAAATTCCATATAGAGACATGTTGCACTGGGCAATCTCTCTTCTTGAGACTAAAGGTCTACCACGTAATCAAAGACAGCAATAAAAAATCCAGTAAAAACTGGAATTGAATTATTAACCTCTAGAGTTCTAAATCAGCCTCAAAAGTAGTCTGTGGAGGTTTGGTCTCTGCAATCCTCCCTTGCAGTAGATTTCCAGCTCTCAGCATGCAGTCTGGCAGCAGTAAGTGCTCTATGGCTGGGAGCAGCTGTTCATGATGGTATCCAGCAGCTGAAAAAACCCCACTGAGAATGCCAAAAAACAAAGTTTTAAAATCTACTCTAGAAACATCTCTCCATCCCCCCCTTCCCCTAAAGGGAAATTTATTCTCAAAAATTATAGTTAATTTTGGATGAAAAAAACATGTATCAAAATGTAGAGAGTTTTCTGCTTGTTTTGGGGTTGGTTTCCCCATCTCCTCCCCCTTTTTTCTCCTATCTATATCTTTGCACCCTCTGAAACTAATCAGATGCCTTGGCACACCAGATTGTGTGACTCCTCAGCCTCACATATGTTATAAATTCAGGATCCTGTTTCTGAAAGGCTGGGGTCTGATGGGATGTCTCCTGATGGGATGTGAGTCTGCCACACCTGGAAGGCCAGGTGCATCCCTCCTCCTAATTCTGTCTTGGCAATTTTTCAATCTGCCTCTCTTGGAGCTGGTGACTCTCAGGTGTCAGATGTATCTTTGTCAGGAAAATGTACTTTGTGCTTTTGTTGCAGTGTCTTTTAGACCAGTTTGGAGCACTTGTGATTCTATATCCTCCTCTTGGAAAATGTAGGTGGACTTTGACATTCTTGTGGAAGGCAGAGTTGTTGATGGATGGGTTGAAGTCAGAGTTTCTTGTAGGTGGATGCAGCCCCTGTGTCCATGAGTGACACTGAAAGACAACTCTGTGCTGTCCCCAGGCCACCCTGTCCCTGTCACCACTGCCCAGGGTGGATCCTGGGAATGGCTGCAGCCTTGTCTTCTCCATCCCCTTCCTGGGAGGTGAGTTGGGAAAACTCTAGCTACGAGTGCAAGCAAGAGGAGCATAGATAATCTGGTTCTTTTTATTGTATTCTGCTCTAAACTCATTTTCTGTAACTCTCACCTCCCTGCTTATGCTGTGACCAGACACTGTGGTCATTGCAGCATGAGGCTGGAATGGTGTCATTGGAAGAGCTACCCACAAGACTATTTAGGATCTTTCTTCAAAGGAGTTACTAAATCTGTTTTACCAAAGGGAGCACTATGGTGCCCAGATGCAGCTAAAGACTTTCATCTTTTTAAAGTGTTGCATTTAGTGTGGATCCACAGAAAACAGAGCTGGAGATGTGGCCCAGAGAGCTCTGTCAGGGTGCAGCTTTCCACTGGGTTCCCTCTGGGAGTGTTTGTAGCCAATATTGCTGCTGGTGTCTAGCCATGGTTTGTGGGCACTAAAACTTCCTGTGGTTAACTCAAGTGCTGTACTCTGATCCTAACCTCTCCTTTGAGTCTGGTTTAACTCATTTGCACAAGAAGTAGTAGATGACCTTTACCAGATCTGTATCTGACTAAACTAGCATCGGATCTTTGCATTTTGCTTATTGGTTTCATAGCATTTAGTTAAAAATGTGTCAGGGTATGTTCTAAGCTATTGCAAAATTGTCACAGTAAATGATGGATCTATGGATTTTTTAAAATAATCTCATCCATTTCTTTTTATTTTGTCTTGACTGTATTTCTGTCATAAAAATAATTTTAAAATGGTATTTTTTAATAGAGCACTAATGAAATCTGCAGGCAGCATCAGAAAGCCCGTTGATCTCTTGTCAGTGGGTCCCACAATACTGGCTGATTGTAATTTTCTTTTTATGTCAGAAAATGTATTTCAGTGGAAGCACTCCAAACTTAAACTAACTTGAGAGTTTTAATTAAATGTCATTTGCATTTGGCTGCTGCTGTCTGTGTGGGGAAGAGTGGGATGACACAGCTCCTTGGTGCCTTTAGCTGTGCTGTGGTGCTGCTGAATGGAGCTTCCTTTTTGCCTACTCCAGGGTGGAAGACAAAGCAAAATACTTGTTCTTTTATTGTAACTGTTCATTCCTGCTGTCAGTGGGATACGTGGGACCTGCATCATGACAGAGGGTGGAAATCATTCATATTTAGGAAGAATGTTAATACTTATCCCAGGAGCCTGAATGCATTTCCCAGATAAAGCCTTTGATTAGGTCAGTCACCAGATATCAAAAATACAAAGGTGGTCAATGCTTTTTAGCACTGGTTATAAGTTCAGTTAATTTATATGTCCTATAACGGATATTATCATATCTGTATGAGGTTATCTCCTGCAGATTTATAGATTCTTTGTATGGCATAAATAAAAAATACCTACTTTGGTGGGGCTAACGGTTTGAACCAGGTGATCTCCAGAAGCTTTTCCAAACAAAATTATTCTATGATTCTATTCCCTTTTCCTGAATTTAATCTTTGTTTCCTGTTAGGTGAAGACCTTTTATATTTCAACAGTGGGCCCAAGGTGAGGGAGCACACCCATGGTGTGAGTCATTCAGTACCTGGGTGAGAACTCAGGGACAGTGTTTACCAAGCTGCCTGGGGTTCCTGTTCTGCTGATGCCATCTGACAAATCACTTTCTCACAAATGGTGGGAGTATTTAATCTCCAGTGTGTCACATAAAGTATAGACTGCAGGATAATCCTGAAGGCACTTGCTGCAGCACACGGGGTCCTGACTCAGGGAAAAGCAGCTGTGAGGGAACGTGAATGAGCTGGGAATTTGCAAACACTGGAACTGACAGAGTGAGTAATTACTGATCTGGAAGGGAAGGGTGTGAAACCCCATCCCTGCTGCTGAGCTCCAATGCAAAAACCCAGCCTGTCCAGCACAGGGAGGTGCAAGGATGTTTCAGGGCTTCCCTTTTTCTTGCTCACCCTCCTGCTCTGGTCAGGGCCCTTTTGGTCCAGAGCAGGAAGAGGGACCCAGGACCAGCCCTCCAGGGATGCTCAAACTGCAGATGGCACCACTGGATCAGCTCCTCTCCCCTCTCTGTCACTTTGATTAATTTTTGCACGGATGTTCTGCAGCCTCAAAGCTGATGATTTAAGATTAGCCCGGGTCAAAGAAGCAAAAGTCTCTGATATATTTCAGGATTGATGGATAGGAGCAGTTTTCTGGTGCAGAGAACACAGTGCCTCATTAGGGCATTTCCAGAGGAAAGAAATGTTACATTCTGTGTTTGTTACACAAGGCAATGATCTTTAAAATTATAAACTTTGTTTCAGTATGAAGAGAAAATGACTCTCTTTAACAATTGCTCTCCACTGATATTCTCATTAAAAAAGGGACATCACCCTCTAAAGGGTAAAAAATGTCAGAATAATGAGAAATGTGCTGAACAGACAATGGGAGCTTTTTGCTGGCAAGGTGCTAACTGGTGAAAATGTAAATGCCTGACCTTTAGATTTCTGTTGGGAGTTTTGAAATGTGTCTTTGTTCTGAAAAGTGAAATTGTTACATGGTTTCTGATGGAATTGATAAACTATAATGGCTGTAGGGACAAAAGGATGACATCTGCAAAACAAAGATAAAAATTAGGCTGCTGAAGAAATACATTTGGTTTCTATGTTTTGTCAGAAGATTATAAACAAGAAATAATCATAAATGGTATTGGTCCCTCTCCAATAATTTCATTTTACTGATCTTTCAAAAGCTATATTAAAGCTTTGGTTGTTATCCACCCATCAGAAACATTTAAAAGTGCAGGTAAACTCTGAATTCTTCCTCTGAAATAATTGAACCCTACAGAATTGCTAGCTATGTTCAGGAGCATGATTCTACTGAAGATTATTGTCTCCTAGGAGATAATGATCATCTTCATTTTCATGCTTCTAGAAAATTCTCAGTGCCCTACGGAATCACTGAACTAAGAAATTAATTTCTGTTGCTTGTATGAGAGCAATAATGTCTCCAGACTCACTGTTTTCAAGTAGCCCTTTGAGTACTGATGTTTACACCAATTTGATTTTTTCACAGGTTAAATTATAACAATAAAAATGGCCACATGCTTCCAGGTCTTGGTTTTCATCTCTTCTTGTGTTGTAGTTGATTTGGACCATGAATTCTTCATGTAGGCGCACATCATTTGGTGTAAGTTATCACAGAAATACTGGAACAGATCCATGCTCACCAAATTTTCTTGTTACAAGAATCCACCCAGTTCCTCTATACCTGGAGCAGTCAGGCTCTGTTTCCTCTCCTAAATTTAATTTTCTTTCCACTCATATTAACATTGAAATAGGCACTGGCCCCTATTTGCATCCTAGCTTGAAATCCATGGTGAGCCATAACACAAAAGTAACCAAATCTCAATGTTAGGCTGCAAATTTTGGATTATCTTTTGACTTAGTAGTGTGTCACTCACATAACCACTGAGATGAAATAAATCTTCAAATAAAGAAAGCATGCCTAAAAGGCTAACAGCTTGGAGTGTAAACCTTTTCCTCCAGTGAGTATTTGATATAAATAATGAATCATAAACTACTTTATAAGTGGTGCTAGAGATGGGTTGAGTATCCAGTCTGTCCTTCTTGAGAAGCCACATGTGAACAGTTCTTCATTTTCAATTCCAGACTTTTTATTCAGAATTACTGAATGGATTCTCATGTAAACATATTTCAGTCTAGTGAAGAATTACAAATGTGATTTCAGCATTCAGCTCCTGTGTGATTTGTTCCTCTCAGGATGTGGTGTTGGCTCTCTGTGTTTTGTGGTTGGATGAATGCAGCTCTAGCAAAGCCTGGAGAAACATTATCAGAGCTATAAACATTTTTAAAAGGCTGATAGAGGAAGGCTGGCTGAGTAAGGGATCTTTACATATTCTCTTCTGGGTTTCCTGAGCTGAACTTTGCTACAGGCATTGTTACAAGGAGAAAATATCCTGTATAATATTTAATGTGGTGAAATTTAAAGCATATGTATGCGTTTGCATTTCTGTGTCAGGACTTAAGCCGCAGGCATTGAGGACGCTTCTTCAAGCCCTTCTGTTAAATCCATTAAGCATTAGCCTCTGCAGTGCTCTGCTAATCATCACCAAGTTTTGCAAGCTAAAGGTGATAAAACATGAAGAAGGAAAGAGTTTGCCAAGCAAATAAACTTAACTCTGTGCATATAACTCACATTATCGTGTCACAGATATTGGTATTGTCCTGGAATTGTGCTGCCTATGCTCAGACACTTTGGGTATGAATGTTACTTTGTTTTGTCTAGGGACAAAATATAGGGGATAGGGAAAAGATATTTAACAGGACATATTCAAAATTATATTTAACAGGATAAGAAATGGTTGATGATGTTGCCAAAAGCTGAGAAAGATATGTGCTAGGATGTACGTGGTGAAATTTACAATTTACTGTGAGAAACTAATTCTCCTTGCCTGTGTATACTGTTAATCTCTCCTTGAATTTATCTCCTTAGAAAGTTTATGAAACAATTTGTTCACTGATTTGCTTATTGCAAATTTCTACTGAGTTTTCATGCTTTTTCTTCCCTAAGCTGGTGCAGTGTTTAAAGGGTGGGGCTCAGGCTTGGTGCAACTGTTTGCATTTGAACTCATGCACTTTTAAAACACCTTTTTCTTTTCTTTCATTTCCAAGGATTTTTTTTCCCCACCTATGTAAAATATTTTGAGTATTTGCTCCTGTCCAGTCAGTAGAAGACTGGAATTGTATTGAAACTGAATATTTTGGACACATGATCTCTCCTTGAAGGCTTTCGGGGTTGTACACAGAGCCAGCTTGTGCAGAATTCTTCTAAAACCAATTATATTGGAAATCAGACATAGATTTTTTGGGGGGGAGAAAATTACAAGAAAATAATACATGTTTCTTGAAGTCTTCCTGCATTTCTCTTAACAAAAGTACTGAACTTTTATAGGCTCATTGTGAGGGAATTGCTGTATTAATTACTGAAATTTAGCAGACTCTGAAATGTGATTTAAGTCCTGGATTGCATTACAATACACATGTTACTAGGTGGATTGGCATTCAAACAATCTCTACCAATTTACTAGAAAACTTCTCAATCTTATTCCTTTGAAAGCCTAAAGTCAGAGAAGCTTTTGAGTTGCAGATGCCTTAAAATTTTGAGAATTTTGAGAAAAATGCGCAGGCAAGTGTTTATTTTGGTTTAAATAAGAGTGTTTATTGACTACATGAGCAGTTTTAGGTGTGTGTTTCCATTTGCATGTGAAGTGCCAAAAGCATTTATTTTGGTATGCAAAATTAGATCCAGGTAAGCCCAGGAAACCAGGCTGCACCATCCCCTTTGAGATGACAAAGTTATTTGCAAATGCTTCATGAAGCAATGCATGGTTTATTACCTTCTGCTTTTATACACCTTTTTTTGGTCTTCCTGTTTTTCTGCAGAGAAAATGATGTTATTCCAAGTCTTGTCATCTTCCTGAAGACTATTCAGCCTATTTTGACTTGAAATAAAACTGGAAACTAACAGTGCTGCCCAAGATGCAGAAACAATTTTCTGAGAAATTTATCAGGGGCAGGGCACACTGAATTCAAAGACAAACTTCAGGAAACCTTCACTACAGAAAACCTGGATGGTTCTGCTTCAAAAATTTGGCCACCAAGCAAATGAGCAAATAAGATTGTTAGAGGAGGATTGTTAGACATAAAGCTGCTGAGTAAGTATGATTTATTGCAGTATTTTGTTTCTCAGATTTAAATGTTGTTTTTAATTTTGTGTATTTTATGGAATACCACTCACACATTTCAGTCTGAATAAACCAGGATAACTCCTAGTGAGATTTTTATTGCTTCTGAAAATGTTTTATGAGTGAGGTTATTCTTGTGATCACCTTTCTGTTACTTGTGTTTATCACTGCAGTATGTGAATGCTTCACAAATATTTATCTTTGCATTCCCTCACCAGATCAGTCTGGGCCCTGCCAAGGGCAGCATTAACCCTGCCTGTGTCAGCACATGGATGTCATCCTGCCTGGGCACTGACAATCACACACTGCATTTTAATGCTCTGGCCTGCACTATCCAACACCTCTGAAATCCAGTGCTGCCTGTTCAAACACAGATTTCTGAATTCACAGCATGGCCAAGAGGCAGAGGCACCCAGAACAAAGATATTTAGATAAATACTCAAGTCCTTAGCAGCCTGAAATGACTCAGTGAGTAGCTGAGCAACTGAGTTGAACCAAAGCTTCCAGAATCCTCAGCATTATTTAGAGCATTGCAAAACATTTTACATTATGTTACTTCTTCTGCCCCTATTTAATATTTTTTATGTTTTTTATTTTTGTGCACTTGGTAGATGTATGTTTCATCTTGGGCATCTGGGAAAAAGAATCCTTGATTGTTACTACCTGGAATAACTCCACTGGCAACACATTTCAATTTATACCCCTTTTTAGCTTGTATTTCCTTACTGACAAATGAATGCAAAAAAAAACTTTTGACACTTTGGACATCAACATTTCTGCTGGAGGAGGAAATACAGAGTATCCTAAAATTGGCCAAGCAGGACTGTTTAAATACTGGAGGCTTTGACTGTCTTTGAACTTATAAATAGTTATGGAAAGCATTTTATTATCATACTTTAGTGTCTAGAAACAGTGAAGAAACAAGTTCCTGTAGAAGTACTGTCTTCCTTGCAAGTGCAAAATGAAATCCTTTTATGCTGTGACTGAGCATATCCCAAATAATTTTAAGCTACTGATTGATTTTCTCTTGCTTCCTGTAGGCTCTTTGGTTTAATAAAGGGTTTGAGCAGTGCAATGCAGAGTGACTGATTTTATCCTGTGATTAATCTCATATATGACAGTTGAGGGATACTTCTGGCTTTTTTCCCCCATATTTTTTCCCACAAAAACCTTTCATTTATTCATAGCTGTCTCATAAATGACTACACAGATGACTAGATGCTGTTTCTAATATTCCTTCTTCCACACTGTGGCCAATAAACCCACTGGTAATTACAGGCAGCTTCCTTTACAAATGCTTCTAAAATAATTCCATGGACAGCTGTTCCCCCAGCCTGTGGCACCTATTGACACCAACCCATTTGAAGTGCACACCTTCAGTGCCATTCCCAAGGATCTGGAGATCCAGGGCAGTGCATGCCCTGTTCTGCAGGCACAGGCTGAGGAGCAGAGGGATTGATTTTCTAAAGGTCAGGGAAATGCACAGCAAGGCAGGGGTAGGAATATTTTCTCTCCAGCTCATGAGCTCGCTTTCTAAAAAATGAATTGTTTCCCTAGGTGGGAAGTGTGGGCACTGTTTGTAAATAATTTTCACTTGTAGATGTGTGTGTGTGTTTCTAGTGGAGGTTGGAACATTTGCAGAGGGGATTTAGGCCTAACAACTGTGACATTGCTTTATTAACTGCATTTCTAAGTCTCTCCAGATATCATCCATGCATTTTCCTTCTTTGTGATTTTTTCCTCCTCTGAGCCATAGATTGAAAAACCACTGGTGTGAACTAAGAAGTAAAGGTGGTATTTCTGTCTCTGCTTTGTATTTTGCTACTGCTGCCTGGATGGCTCCGTAGTTGCTTGGACATTCTGGATCATTGCCCCTGGCTCGTGTGCTCCTTCACAACAAATGGTGAAGGAGCACATGACCCAGGGGCAATGATCTTGAACTTAAACTCTTACCTTTACTACCCTTGTGGTAAAGTTTAATTCCTTTATGAATTTTTTTAGCTAAATTTGACCACTACTGCATGGCAAGAAATGAGATGAGGTCTTCTCCAGTAAAATGTCTGTCTTTGAGTGACTATCTGTGATCTGATTAGAAACCACACTGCTTCCTGTAACTTCACACTTACTCATCTTTCCAGAATCAACCCACTGAAAACCGACAGGAGAATTTGGGGTAGTTTTAATTAGTGATAGAAAAAACTTTCTTAGGATCTACTAAGATTGCATAATCTGGAGGTGTGCAACAGTCGCCTGTCTTGCACACAAGAATTTCCACCAGTTCACCTCTGTAAAGTCTGTCCTTCACTTACTTGCCTTTTGTGCTCTCAGAGTCTTGTTTGGGCTGAACTTCCTATCTGGAACCCCATGAACTCAGCACCGAGCAAGTGAAAAATCAAGCAAATTTCTCCTGCTTTTCTGCTCACCTTCCTCTGATTGCTCCTTCTGTCACTGTCCTGCTCCAGGCTGTGGCAGACTTGTGAACCAGACATGAGGCAGGAGGACAGAGCTGGAGGAAATCAGCAGCAAGGAGATGTCCAAAGATAAAGTAAAAACCTAATTTCAATGAAAACCAAGCTGTCTGTTTCTTGTAACTAGAATGGATATATATAATCTGCATAACCTTCATATATCTTCAGTCATTTACCCACAACTTAATTCTGAGAGGAATGATGCATAAATCAATGTGATTAGGTTCACCTCCTGGCTCTGCTACAATCTTTTTGTGAAACTTTGCCCAGATTTTTAATGTTTCCATTTGTCACCATTAAATGCACAGTGGTAACTATTTGCCCATTTATGAAGTAAGAATAAAAATTTCCAAAGTGGCAGGCTTTTTGGCAGCAGACATTTCATTTAAAACACAATTCCTGTTTGATTTATCCCAACATTTTCATTGCCAAAAGATGCAGATAAGAAGTTTTGGATATTTTAAAAGTTATTTACAAAGATTAGGTTGCTGATCCTAAATAAAGTTGGGAAGATAGTTGTTTGGTGATTCTCTGACTACTGCAAAGCCTCATCGTTAGGCACTTAATGAAGTGGGACTAAGACTCAGACAAAAATAAATTGCTTGAGCTGTAGGAAAACAGTCCATGTCTGCTTGTCTACCCCAGGGATCAATAGTGGATGAACACTGTTAAACATCTCCATTAATGACCTGTCTTGTGGGCCACGGTGAGCCCAGCAGGGCTGCAGACACTGAATTGGGAGTGGCTGGGTCACCAAATGGTTGTACTGCTGCTTAGAGGGATCTCAGGAGGCTGGGAAAATGGGAAAAATGGGCTCCTGAGCTCAACAAAGTGCCTGGTGGGGAATGACCCCTGCACCAGTACAGGCCATCGGGCGCCTGGATAGAAAGGAGCCTGGCAGGAAAGGGCCTGGGGACACCAAACTGAGTCCAGAAAAGAGCAGTGAAGATGATGAAGAGAACTGGAGAATTTTAAATAAGAGGGATGTCAGAGAGAGCACCAGAACAGGTTGCCTAGAGAGGCTGTGGACTCCCATCCTTGGAGACACTCAAAATCCCAATGGACACCGTCCTTGGCAACTTGCTTTTGTTAACTCTTCTCCCAGCAGTGATCTACACCATCTCTAGAGGTTCCTTCCACATCAACACTTACATGATCCTGTGGAAGTGATGAAGAAAAGCTGAATTAACTGGAGGTGTTTTCTATTTGTGCAGTCTAGGGGAGTGAATCCTTGTAGCCTGGTGTTAACTCACTCATGGCACTCCCATGTGTCTAAGCCCACAGTGTCCTTAATTATACAGCTAACTTTGACAGATTTATGTAAAGCCTTTGATGTGAGAATGTTTTTTTTATTTGTGGGGAATATGGCTCTGAACCCTCCCTGAGCCATTCACTGACACTTCCTGACAAACTCTTAGATCTTATTGTGATGAGCAGCTCCAAATCTCCATGTACTCTCACATTTATTTTGAAAATGGGCATGTTAGCTTAGAAAAGTTAAAGTTTCTATATTTTTATGTAGAGCGTTAGCATATTTGTGTGTGAACAGTGGTAGACATGCGGAGCTCAATGTGTGAGTGTGACCTCTGGGGCGTTCTGCTTTGGCAGGATGCTTCTCCCCGCTGGAATCCCTAATCCAGCTATGTTTGCCAAGCCAGTTGAGAGGCTTGGATGGGAGGTGAAACAAAGGTGCAAAGTATTACAGTTACATGATATTTACTCTCCAGCTAAAGGGCTCTGAACAGGAGAACCCAGGGGACCTTTTTTATGACAAAAGTAACGTTTCATTCCAGGGTTTTTGCCAAGCTTACACATCTCATATCTGAGCACTTTGCAGGCCTTGCTGGTATAATTGCATCTGCAGGTGCTGAAAAGAAACAAATTTTCCTGCTGAGAATATCACAAACAGATGCTGAATTTACAGTAGATTACAATATATTGAGCCTTTGCAGTTTTTACCAAAGAGGACATGAAATTGTTGAGACTACACACTATGATGCTGGAGAAAGCATAGCACAAATACATATTTTCCACAGTTGTGGAATTTATTATTCTAAGCCAGTTGAAGTCTACATACTGAAATATATCCACTCTGCTAAGAAAAAAAAAAAAAAATATATATAATACACCAAACCACATATATATATATATAATACACCATTTTCAGCCAAATGATTGTTCATGTGACTCCTCCTAATACACAAATACACATAGTGCAAAATTTGGTCATACAGGATTGTTCATGAGGATTTAGCTTGGAGGAACTGAAACTGAGAGAACAGTTTGGCAGCAAAAGAGAAAACTTTGTACTCCAATCCTAATTAAAGCAGTCAATATCAGGTTCAAATGCTGCTTTTTTTTGATTCACATTAAGGCTAGGTATTGATTTCAGCACAATGAGGGAGAAGAACAGAAAAGGCAGCATTAAAGGAGATGTCTGCTGCACACGTGCAGGTGTCTGGTCAGGAACTGAACAGTGTAGGGGCTGGAAACTTTGGATCTTGGTACCATGGGCAGGGTCAGAAAAGCACAGATTGAAGCTGAAAGTCTGGGTGATCATGATGAGACACTAATGGCTGAAAAATGTTTAAAGAGAAATATCCAAAAGCCACACTGATTTATCTGTGCTCAGCCTGTGCTAGTAGAAACTGTTCTGCATATTACATACAAATCTCATTTCTCTCAAATTGCTGTATTACAATAAATCTGATATAGCTTTCCACAGCATGGTAATCTGCATTTATTGGCATTCCTGTCCCCTTCAACAAGGGGTGCCTTGCTTTATGTACCCATCACAAGAAAGAGGTGAGAACTTGAAAGACTGTTCTAGATTAAAGCCCAGTACAAATTAACTTGCGCCAAGACGCCACCAGTCACCTGCTTCTTGCAGCTTTCTTTAAGAAGCAGATCCCTCTTTGGAATGCAGATTTGGTAACAGCTAATTAGTTTATGTAGCCAATATTTTACACAGTCTTTCAGGTTATGAAGATAACTAAACAGGGTGAATAGGAAAAAGCATCTACATCTTGCTGATAATAATCAATCCCCAGATATTTTGCCAGCTTAATGTACATTGAGACATCTTTCAAAGCCAAATGCTGCTGGAACAGCTGAGAGAAGCTGCAGAAAGCCTTGAACAGTGAATCACATCTGACTGCTTTGGACTTAAGTACAGAAGGGCTGCTTACTGTAAGGTGCTTTTCAGTGCTGGAACTGGGGGCAAGGAGAGATCAGGGGAAAGAATGATCCAGGCAATTCCAGGGAGGGAAGAAGTGACCTGATTAATCTGTCCTGTTGGGCCAGGTCAGAAGTGAATGCTGTATTCAGCTCTGTGAAGGCAATTTTCAGCTGAGTGAGATGTGGATATGGAAAAGCCCATTTACAGTGGAAAAGATCAGAAGGGATTTTTTCAGCTTGCTGTTACTTGGATTTATGTGGCAGCAGTCAGGTATCATTGAACATTCTCACTATCAAAATATTTTGTTCCTTTAGTAACTCTCTCTTCAGTCAGCAAGTTTAAAGGTACTTCCACTCTTGGTTTTAAAAGAAATTAAGTTCTATTTTTTCAGTGTGCTTTATTTGCCATGTGAAGCAAAATCAAATCAGCTTAAACATGGCTCTTTTTTTTTTAAACATATGTGGGAACAAATAAATAATTCTTTGTATGTGCTCAAGCACTCTAGGAGTATGTTTGTGGTTCCCTTTGCACGTACAATTATTTTCAATATGAGGAGTTTCATACTTTCAAATTCCTGAACTAGTCCTACTTGCAGGTCTGTATCTTCTGAAAATTTGCTCTCTGAAAAGAACATTGCAGATTTAGATTCAGTGTTGTCCTAAAGTGGCACTGAAAGTCAAGAATTCCTGAATTCTTTAGGAATACAAACTAACTCATTAAAAATAATGAGACAGTAAAAATAAAACTGTCAATTATTCTGCTTGCTTTGTGACTTGTTAAGTCTACATTTTAAAGTTCCTCTCCACAACCAAGAAAAGCTAAACACATTTTTCCAGAATCAAAGACGTGTGACTCTAGAGGCTGGCTGTTCAAAAAAGAACAGAATGAGACCAAAAAGCAAATTGGTGAAAATGGAATAACATTAAAATGCAATAACATTAAAAATGAAATTTATGGCAGAAAGCTCCTTTGAGTTGTGGATGGAAGTCAGCTGGCATCCATTGTGTGTGGATATTTTGTTTATTAAGCCAGGAGCACGTGTACAGGAAGGGGACAACTGATGCAGATGAGGAAGTGACAGTTGTGTGTAAAAATGTGCATTCAACTTGTGTTTTATTGAATGCTGTCAGTAGATGGCTTGGTGAATGGCAGAGCATCTGTCTTTTTAAACATAATTAAATTCTCACTGATTTCCATCTCAGATTTGTTCTCTTGATAATAAGCTGTTCTGTGGATGTGACATCATCCATTGAAACTGCTTGGAACATCACACAATTATTAATATATTATCACTAAATTGATAGTGAATGGTTTTCCAAGCCATAAAATGAAGGACCAGATCCTTTCACATTAAAAAGGATGTAAAATAGCTAATTACTTGGACTGAATTGGCAAAATGGTTTTGTTCTGCACTTTGTGTGTTAAATACTGACAAATGAAGGCAATTAATACAGTACTAAAGTCCAGAGTGTGCGACTTACAGCACAGAGTGCTAAGTGAAGTTCTTCTCCTTGGTACAGTCATTTTTCAGTCACTCTTGGGTATTAGGACCCACCTGTTAGCATTCCAGCCAAGATTCCAACAACATATAAACTACCCTGGTTTTACTGTGTCTGTACTGGCCCATATGTGCTGGATGTGTAGGACATCCATAAATTGTGCTGCAAAGCTCATGAGTGCTTGTGAGATCTTCCTTGTTACATGGCTGTGCAGCAAGACAGCCCATATCCCTTTAGCTTTACACAGTCTCCAAAAGAGATTGGTTATTTTTTCAAATTTATTAAATATTAATTATATATTGTATAAACGTCCTCTTCTATGCACCTCTTTTCTTTTGCTGTGACAATTTCCTTAGGTGGGCAGATTTTAGATAGAAAATTTCTCCTCAAATCATGTAAGTTCTAATTTTAATTTCTCTAAAAAATGCTGTTTTGTCCAAAGAGCTTCTAAATGAAGTAAAGGCTCTTTGTTTCAGAAGGTTTGTTTTTTTTTGTGGAGAATGGATGTCCTACAGTAAAATTAATTATTTTGCAGTTTCTTGATTACCTAGGTTTTACTTCTGGACATTCCCATCTTGATAGGTCTCATTCTGTGTCTGTAAAATTAACAAATAAATGTTCTTGTATCTCTTTTGCCTGCTTAGTTTAATCTGGGAGGCCTGTGGGGAGCATATCATGTTCACACAACATCCTTCTATTTCACCCAGGAGTGCCACGGTTAGAATAATCATCTTCTACCCCATTTTGTCCATTGTCCAAAATTGTTTAATTTTCCTCGCTCCATCAGAGTACTCATGTGCCAAACTGTAGGACACCCTGGTGTAGTGGAAGCTATTCTTACTACTTTTTTTTGTAGCAACTCTACTTTGTATGAATAGGAATAACTGTTTTTCAGTGGACTGTAGAAAGCCCTGTTTATGAATATAGAGAAAACCTAGCGGGAGAAAAACTAAGAGGAGAATACCCTGAGTTTCAGACCCTTGCTTTACTGAACACTTCATTTTTTTATATTTTCAAATAATCAGCACAAGAAAGACTAAAACTGGGGTGTTTTTCTGCCCAGCATAACTACTTTGGCCTCTGGGTTATATCCAAGTTTGCTTTTATCCCTCTTCTGACTGGTGCTATGAATATTTCATCAGCTCCATGCAGTGGAGCAGATTCGGCAGGAAGGAATGAAAATTCCATTAATACAGCAGATTGTCCTACATCTGCTGGCTTGGGGACACCTTGGAGGTGGCAGATGTTGCTGTGGATCCCACAGACACCCCCTGGAAGAGGGGAGATCTCTCCTGGAGCCTGAGGTCCTGGGGAGGGGGACCTGGACCACCTCAGTTTGACAGGGACACGTTGGGTGCTGGATTCCCAGGAAAGGGGCAGAAGAAATCTTTCCTCTGTCTCAGCAAAAAAACCAAACCTGCCTTTTCTGAGCAGAGGATTTCTGAGCAGCTCCAGCTCCAGCTCTGAATGGCTGTGAATGGTGATTTCAGGCATGCATTCACCTCAGGTGTCTGGGGCACAGCTTGAGCTGAGGATTTCAGGGCACAGTGCAGCACTTGTGTGTTAGATGATGCCCTGCTCAGCACCACTGTGCCTCTGTGCTTCTCCTGTGCTTCATGGAAAGATTAGAATCCTAATCAGCAAGAGTTTTCCAAAGATTTAATCTCTTTCCTCCTTTTTTTTTTTTTTCCAGCTTAAAGCATTGTTTTATCCACAATAATTTTCAGAATATTCACAACAATAAAATAAAATGGTTGCTCAAATGATCAAAATCACTGCCAATAGTACATGGAGCAAACAGGCTGTGCTTTTAATGATGCAATTTGAAAAGCACATGCCAAAACACACATGAAATGCCTTACTAAAGATCACACCAGTTAGGGAAGCAGAGCACAGCACTGTTGGATAAAAGGCTGTAAATAAAGAGCTCTGACTTCTGTTAAAGCAGCACTTCACGTGACCTTCTGCAGTGCTTGAGCTGCACAGCCACAGCAACACTTGCAGGTACAGTAAAGAACTATTTTGCTCCTCTTTTACAGAGGAGATAATTCAAAGCAAAGACAAGTAAAAGCACAAAAGCAGAGGACATACAGAAATATCCTTTGTTTCTTTTAGCTCAGAGGCAAACCATGAATCTCACTAGGTGTACAACAACAAGGGCAGAGTAGAGCTGGGATGTGCTGCCACACCCATTGCTGATCCTGCTTTATAGTAAACCCAGATAAGACCAAACTTATCTGAGCTGAGTGAGCCTGCCTCCTCTCCCATCTGGATGCAATGTTGTTCTTTCTCCCTGGAAGCCTCTAGAGGCACTTGGGATGCTCTGCCTCCTCCCTCAGCACTCCAGGCAGTGGCTCATTACAAGGTGATAAATAACTCGCCTGCGGTTTCTGCAGCTCGCTAACACCAGGGACAGAAATAAAACCAGCCAGAATTCTTCTGCCTATTCATTTTCAACTTAATGAATAGTGAATGGCAATATTTGCTATTAATGAACTTTGATGGAAGCTGAAGCCTGGACAGGATGGAAAGAAAACAGAGAACAGTGTCACCCTCTGTACATAGTGACACATCCTCCCATGTAGTCCTGAAATTGTCAGCTTTGATGCTCCTTTGGATCTTTCCTTTCACCTGCATCATGTTCTTCTTCTGCAGCCTTGTGTGCTTAGGATGATCTTTGTGACATAGGTCGCAAAGCTTCTTGCCCTTCTCAGCCTAAATGCCACTTTCATGGTCCTGCTTTCAGGAAGGAGTTATCTAGCAGCAGAGTCAGAAAGAATTAGAAGAAAGCAAAGTCTTGTGCTTGATGAAGATGAATAAAAACATTGTGCTGGTGCAATAATCAGTGCTGCACTTAATTTGCTTGCTGTAATTTGTCTAATAAATACCTGGTTCTTTGGACTCACATCTAGTTAGATGTAAATTAATTAGGATAATTTTGACTGACACTGCTGCGCTGTTTTTCTGCTGACTTACAAAAAATTGTTTATTTTTGCTTAGATGTTCAGTTATGTTTTGCTGTGGAAAAATCTAATTGTCAGCTATTAGTGGCACTGCCAGGAATCACCATGGAGGCTGGTCTCCACTTATTAATGGGATTGCTATCTGGTATTTTCTCTACTGTCATCAATTTTCTCTCCTCTCATCAATTTATAAGTCTTTCTTTGCACCTCTTATCTCTTCCAAGCAATCTGCCTTTATTCCTCTCCTGACCTTTCCCTACTGGCCTCAGCAGTTTCTCTCTATTCCTCCTTGGCTCCTTCTCCTCATTTTAAGTGCAGGCTCCCTGTCACCATTTGATCTCTCAATAGTGATGGTCTTTTATTCCCTGCACTTTGTTCCTCAGTCTGGCACAGCCACACCAGCAATCCAGGCTTGGGTATCTCCCACCTGCTGCTCCCACAGCCTTTTGCTATCAGGATCTGCAAGAGGAGCAGGACCATGCAAGGCAATGGGACTTCACTGGTTATTTTATGGGTTCAGTAAAAACACATGCTGGCAACAGAATCTTTGCTGCTGCATGGAAACTTTGGAGTAAATATTGCTTTTCTAAGAGCTATCACTCCCAGCAACAGCCACAGCCAGCTCTTGGAGGAGAGGAGAATGGGAGGGGCTGGAACAAATCTTGTTCTTTTCCTCCCATAATCTTGACCAAGGAATTTCATTTGGCTTTACATGGAAGTTTGACATTTCAGAATAAATAAAAAAACTTTCAAAATGCCCTTCTTCTTACTCATTTCCACACTCATATCATAACAGCATTGTTATCAATGTAATAAGATTAAATTGAAATTGCCTGTATTGACTTAGATTTTGCTGAAGAAAGCAGCTTGTACCCAAAAGCATACTTGCTTTTTTCAAGCTGTATCAGCTAATCTAATAAAAGATACAATTTTCAAAATACTCTCTTTGCTTATGCCCATTCCTCATATCCTCCTAAATCAATAAATAAAGTTAAGGGTATCTAAAAATAAACCAGGCTTGTTTTGTGGCAGGTTCCCAGGCACACCATGCAAAATACCTTAAGAATCTGGCTATACATCTGCTCAGCACTATTTTATCTGGGAGACAACTGCTAGGAAGAAAACCAAGGCAGAGTCAAGGACCTGGAATTTTTTTTTTTTCAGAATGTAATTTTCTCACTTTGCATAAAAGACTTATTTATGTACAGACAGTGAATCCTAAAGCCATGTGAAATGGCATGGTAAATTGTTTACTGATTCCTTCCCTAAGAGCATAACTGTTCAGAGCAGTACAATTTCACACACCACCTGGTACTGTAGATGTATTTCATTCTTGTAGGCTTGATTGGTACTGAACATTTCAGTATTGCTGTAAATAAATGAAATACATGGCAGGTAAAGAGATTACAAGCACATTTCTTCAGTGTAAGCCAGAGGCTTTCAAGCAAATATCTCTTAATGATGTGTTGACTAATCCACAGTCCTGCAGTTAGTGAGGCACTATTCCCTTGAATTTCATACAATGTAATGAAAATATTCATACTTGTATCTAAACTTTCACTCCTCATCTGAACATGTAGGATTCTGAGATGTGGTTATAACCTTACAAATGTTTATCCTGTAATCACTTGCATGTAAAAGAACCCACGAATTCACGATATTTTTCTCTTTTTTTCCCCCTCTCCTTCTTCAGCTTCTTAAGTGGAACCTTCTAAGGGAATGTCAGAAATTTTATAAGTCCTCGAAATGGTTCATCCCCAACTGTTCATTTAGTGCTCATTATTTGAAATCAAAGCACTTCCAGCAACACGAGCCCAGTGTGGTACTGGGGATGCTCCTAAACACCAGGAACTGCAAAGTGCTTCAGAAACCTGAAATTTCTTTGGGTCATGTACTCACTGCCTTGTGGAGCATGAGAAAAGCCCACCATATCACACTGACAGATATTTGGCAGAATGTATCTTATAGATATTCTTCCATTGAACCTCCCTAGCATGCATTGTCCTGTTCCAGAGATGCTGATTGTTATACAGATGGAATATTGTCCTTACATGTAGTGTTTGAGGTTCTGAAATTCTTACTTTTCCTTCACTAGCTGATACTTAGAACTCACAATTAGATTTATTACTTGAGTGCAATTAGTCAGGATTTAAATCAAGGAATGAGGACTTTTTCATTTTGACTACTGGAGCCACTTGGTTACTATGAATTAAAAGTGATATCAACCTTTTTACTCAAAAAAGATACTGAAACACTGTGTCCCCTAACAATAATTCAGCTAAAAGGCAAAAAACTTTTCACAAAACAGTCTGCTTCTTGAAGTTGCTTGTGCTTTTTTTCCTTTGCACATGTTCTGAGGTAACAAAACCCCTCTGAGAAGACAGGTTATCAACTCCCAACATGAAGAGAAATCTTATGTCTTTAATCCTTCTCGCCTATGTGAGAAGTAGGCAACCTGGAGGGAAAACAACTTGCCTTTACTGGAGTCAGAACCAATCATTTATGTTAGTGCTTGAACATTGAGCTGCATATTCAGTTTTCTCCACCAGCATTCTGACTTCTGTGAAGTAGAATGAGCTCAGATGGGGAAAACATATGTTTAGAGAGTGTCAACTGAACCTGTTTTCTTTCAAATCTATCTCAGTGTACAGTAGGAGGAGAAACTTTTCCCTAAAATGAGATAAAAAGAGCATTTATATTGACATTGTAATTAAAATTATAGCTCTCCCAATTTCTCTGTGAGAAACTATCTGGAACCCTCTGGAAAGTGCTCCCCAACATATAAAATATTAAACTGATGCAAATCAAGCATTATATGAATATGAAGTGAGCATTTGATAACTCCTCTGTGAGAGCTTTCAGTGCTATTGCTCTCGGATTGTGCTTAACTTCAGTATAAATGATGGCAAAGTGCTGTTGTGGGTTTTACCCAGTATCTTCAGAATCTAGGATGTTACAATAAAAGAAATGTGTATAATCTGTTTTGTGTGTTAATAATAAGCTACAGGAATCAGTGGAGTTGTTGAGAATTTGGACTGATTTGGGTCTGACCTATACCCAGCAGCTGGACTGAGGTAACTGCACTTTACCTGTTTTATGGGATTTCTGCCAGACTAGGGAGCAAAAATCTCTGATAGTTCTTCCCTGGCATGTGGAAACCTGTTGTGCTGTCAAATATAACACAGTCTGTGGAGGGGAAAGCCCAAACTACCAGTGCCTGTGCTCAAGTTTCCTCCCTGCTCTGTGGATCCAGCAAGCACAAGGCAAGAAGGAAAATCATGGAAGATCATGGAAAGCCATGAGGCGAGAAGGAAAATTATGGAAGATCATGGAAAGCCACAAGGCAAGAAGGAAAATCACGGAAGATCATGGAAAGCCATGGCCAGGAGCAGCCCTTGTGCTGCTCAGTTCTCATTCTGTCATTGGCAGCAGCGAGCAGTGGTCAGATCTCAGCATCCTCATTCATTCACCCTTTGTCCTGCTCACCCCTCTGTGATTTGCACTCCTGAAGGAAATCACCAGCCCTTGCTGTACATCCAAAATCTGATGTTCCCATTTAACCAGCAAGGCACATGGGCTTCTTTGCATAAACATTGTTAGGTGCTTGTATGCACTTACAAGGCAATAATCTGACTGCAGCTATTATCCAATTAAACTGACAGAACATGACAGGAATAGTAATATTAGTGCAATAACTCCAAGGGAGAAGGTATTACTTAAACACTGTCTGTACCCCAAATACCTCTAAAACTTCAAGAGTTAAGGAGATTTTAATTTTATGTTTATTTTAGGAATTACTTGGTACTGTAAGGTGTAAGTCAGACACCCCTGTTAGAGTTTGCAAACACAGATGAAGTCTCATAATCAAAATGATGCAAAATAAGTCCTGATCAAAGTGAATTTTTTTACTTTTATCTTTTTTTGCCTTTCCAAAAGTGAGTTTTGATCAAAACCAGATGATCAAATAACACAGATTCTGATCCCCATTCCTATGGCATGGAATGATACTAATTATGGCATTTGTGACATTTATGTAAGAGTGGAACTCACAGTTTTATAAGGGCCAGGTTGATTGACAGTGTGGCATCTGAGATTTTATTTTTATTGCTGTGCTGAGTAGGCCAATTTGATAGGCAATTGGGTTTATACTGGGCTTCCAATTTGGAAATTGTGCTGGAGAGGAAACTGTAATTGAGAAACCACAGTTAGGGTGACTGTTTGTGTTTGGGAAGAATGTAAATGGAAAGAATTTCCCTCTGATTTCTCTGGTCCTCTGTAACAGACTGTCTCTGATACACGGTCCAGTGCAATGTCTTGAAAAATTTGCATAAATATGAAATAAGCAGCTCAATGATATGTAGTAAATGACTATTTGAGGGAACAAAGCCTCAATGTGATGGATTTTCTGGCTTGCAGTGACTGATCTGATGTCATGCTCTATGCTAGAGTAGCTACATTACTTCATGCTGCTGGCACTGAGAGATCCCAAGCACTTCCATCAGTAGGGAAGACAGGAATAGCTTTGAGAGTAGCAATGTTCCTTACAATGTTAAATTAGATTGGACCCCTTGGACAGCTGTTTCTGTTGTTTCTCTATTTGTTTTTAGGAGACAACTGGGTAGATCTTATGATTATCTAATTATTAAGAGTGAGAATCAATCTTGCAGGGAGGTAATCTTAAAGATTTGTTAGTTGGTAACAGGAGTTGGTAACAGGAGAAAGCAGAAGCTGATGCTGACTAGTAGCGGTGTCTTTAGTTGACTGGTATAACTTAAGCAGATATTTTGAGACATAAAATCACTATAGTATCAGTGTTTTCCAGATGAATATTATGTAGGGAATAAACCCTCCCTGTCTCTTAGTCTGAGGAAAAGGTATGTCAAATAAATTCTTAGTGACAAATCTGCAACGAGCACTAGACAGACGCTGACTTTTCCAGACAGCATCACTTATTTTTTTTGACAAAAGAAACTGCTGAGAATGGCTAAGAAGGCAAAACATACATATCACCCAGAGACATCAGCATAGTCTACCTGCCCTCTGCTGACTGCTTGTTTTCACATAATTCTGCATATTTTTGCATAATGGACATGCTATAATTTCTATGAGTACATTTTCAGTTCAGAGGTTTTAAAGCGAACCACCTTCTCTCTTTCAGCTATGAAAATCTTCTTCCAAAGTTGTCATTACCACAATGTTAGTGCTGGGCTGTACAATTAGGATTAACTAATTAGACAAAGCAGGTAACAGTGCTAAAACCACCCCAGCCGTGTGCATTTGAAGTGAATGAAGCATCCTGTTTAGCTGGGAATGCACTGGAGAATGCAGCTTGTCTGCCTCTTGTTCCTGTCAAGATTGTTTGGCTTTCTGGAAGATGCATTCTGAACAGATTCTCTTGGTCTCAGCTGAGGAACTGGAATCTCTTTCTTTGGTTTGTGCTGCTGCCACTGGAAGTGGTCACTGTCCTCTGCCACCTCCTGAATCCTGCCTGGGAATTGCTTGGAAGAGTGCACAGGGCTAACAGAGGGTGAAAGGCTGTCAGGGGCCATTATGGCAGCCCAGCAGAGATTATTCCAGCCCAGCATCCAGGCCCTTCCCTGACCTTTTACCAGCATAAATAAAACCTGTAGGGCAACAGCATTTAGCCTAATTTCTCTGACTCTGAGCTCAGGATTACTGCCTGGAGGTTGCTAGCCATGTATGAGTTATTATTTTAAAAAGAGGCTAGATTTTGAAAAATGAAGCTTGAAAGCTCTTTGAGGCTGCTTTAATATAACTGCTTCCTAAACCTGAGAGGAATGCTGCTTTCTCTGCTCACAGCTCAGGATTGCTCTCCATGACTTGGTGTTTTTGAACACCACTTCTAAAGCAGACAGACAATGTGTTTCAGGAAGATTTATGGTACAATTGCAGAATACTGGAGCATCAGAATGAGGAGGCAGCAATGTTAGGATTTGCAATGGAAAATGTGACTTGTACACTTGATTAAACTTCTGATCACAAACTGGTTTGTGTTCCAAAAGCATGAATTTGTCAGATAGTTTCCTCATGGAGGACTGCTGGAGTCTTCAGCCTCATTCACACATGGCATGGGCTTTCTGGAATTGCAAATGCCATGTTTCCTTCAGGCACTGGTGTTTGGAAGAGGGAAGGAACAGACTGAAGGAAAAAGGCAGCATTACTGAGTGGGATTCTGGAGGCAGTGGATGGCTGTCTGCAGAGCCCAGCAACAGGCACTTCACTGAGGCAGCAAGGGGAATAGTCTGCACTGGCTCTCACAGGGAGCCTGCTGACTTCCAAGGCACCTAGGGAGCTAATTTAGGTGCTGAAACTTAGGTCTACAAGTTCTGATGTGTTTTTACCTCTCAGTCTGCTGTGTAGAACTGAGAAGTGACTTCCTTCAGTAGCTTTTACCATTTACAAGATGGAGATAAAACTACTGACCTGATTTCCAATGACATTCTGGAAATAAGTGAGAATTGTTTAAGATACTTTGCTGACAAAGGCTCACACGTGTCAGGAGGGCAGCAGGTACCACACCTGTCTCTGCAGCACCTCAGTGACCCTGGTGATTGCCCACCAGCCTCACCCACACCTGGGCTCCCCCCTCTGCCCCTCACTCCTCACTCCCATCAGCATTTTAAGGCAGAACTTTCACCACTCTCACACCTACCCTTCTCCACTTGTGCATGAATGAGAAGCAGTGTGTATTTAGTGAGTATTTTAAGATTATTTTTCCAAGTTTTCATGGTGATAAATAGAAGAATTAAAGGCACTCATATTTATAACATACCTACAGACCAACAAAACCAGAGAGCTCTTTCTTCTTTCTCCTGATCCAAGGGCCTGAGTCCCAAAACAACTTGGAAGAGACCACAGGGTAGTGTATAGAGGCCATCTGTCTACAAATCTATCAGCTGTGGTGAAATTTGGCAATAATTTTCCTATTAGGTACAATGTAGCTTGAGGCTCCCCATGTATTTTTCAAAAGACACTAAATCTTTGGTGATTTTAGTTTTTGTTGCATGTATGTGTGGAAAACAAGCAAGTCCACTGGTGAGTACCTGCAAACCTGGAATAATGGAGTCAGAGACATTTCCTCTGCAGCTTTCTCAAGCTAATGTCTCACCCCAACTTTCATTTTGTTTTTCTCCCTCAGTATCTCTCTGCTCACTACTGCCAGCCAGAAAAACAGGCTGAAGCGCACTAAGACGAAGTAGCTGGGTCACTGCAGAAAGTGCTGATGTGAGCTGTTTCTTAACAGGTTGAGCTGTTATTTTCCCACATAACCCTCTGGATGTGCTGAAACAATAGATTTTTTTTTAGTCTGGGAATGTATGTGCATCTTGGACTAAAGCTATGGATGTCCTGAATAATTTTTAATGGTGCAAGATTTAGTATTTCCTGTCCTATGGCTTAAAAACTAAATAACTTGCTATATTGTTGTAGCTAATAATTCTCACTATTTTGAGATATTATTTCAGATTATATCAAAGGATCTAAGAGAAGAACTTGACAGGCATCAGTGAATTCAACCACATGATTATCTCTCTCAGATGGGTTGGTACTGTCCCTGAGGTGTTTCTACAAAGAGAGGAACTAAGGCACAGAGAACAGGGGATTGTATTTACAGGCACAGTGAACCTTGTGTCCAGTGAGACTCACTCTTCAAACACCTTGGGAACCCAATAAAAGATCTTTGGTGTATGCCAAACCGACAACACACCAATAAATATTGGTATGAAATGTGGATTTACTGTTGATTTGCCAGCTCTGTGGTCTGTACGGGGTAACTTCCACCATGACACCAAAAGTTCATGTTCAAGGCAGAGGGGTTGATGAGAAAATATTAAAGTCCACACACAGGGAAGAATAACTTTTAGAACTGTTTTGGAAATGATATTCTGGTGTTTGCTGGTAGTTTTAGACTGATATCATAGATTTTCTTTAATTTTACTTTTCTGGTAACATATATAAAAGTACATATATAAATAAGAGCTTACTTTTCCAAAATGCACTTAGAATTTTAGCCTTAGTGATTACCTCTAGTGAAGATACAGGTATTGATTTTCTGGGGACAGGAGTACTCTTATTATGTAGAGGTTACAGTCCTACAAATTTTTATAACAACACAAACTATTTTTCCATTATAGGTCTGGTAGGAAGGGAGAATGGAAATTTTTTGCAGTCTCTTTCTGTGACCTTCCAAATGATTCTGTTTAATCCTGCATTTATCTGCCTGAAGCATTAGTCATACAGGTAGCCTATTTAGAAAAGTTCTTTAGTTCTATTTACAAATGACCTAAACTTCATGTGGAAACAGATTTTGATTGATTTCTCTAGTTTATTCTTAAATCTACCATTGGAGATTAGTCACAAAGTTAAAGCCACATTTCCCAAGTACCTCTGGCTATAGAGCTGAGCATGTTCAGGATCACTCAGGCTGGAAAATGTTCCTTACACAAATAGCTTAATTTCCCACCATGCTCACATTATCTTCCCAGTTCTACACAAAAACTTCATTCTTTAAATACATTTCATATTTTAGATAAAGCCAGAAATCTTTCAAGACACTTGCAGTTCAGATTGCTGCACTGATAAAATAGACAGGGATTTATTTTAAGAAGTTTGAGGAGGGTGCAGCTCTGCAGTGTGAACTGCAGCAGTTGTGGCCTTGCCCACTCATTGCCATGAGCTCCATGTGCAGATGGATGCCAAGGAGCAGAAAGTTCCCCCAGCTGCAGGCTGGCACAGAGGGCTGCTGCTCAGGGCTGGAACATTTCACAAAATGGTTGTCTTCCCTCTGGCACCTGCCCATTCTAATTTTTCCTTAGTGCTTACAGCACAATATATACAGGATCCACAGCTTCAAGTGAAAAAATAAAAAATTGTGTCTCATGGCAGGGTGTTCAAGCTGTTTTGTTGGAGCCATTGGAAATTTGCTACTTCTTTCCATGCTGTTTGATGTAAGTCTCAGGCACTGAACTAACTCCAGCTCACAGCCACTCCATACAGAAAGCACTTTAGACACTATTTTTTGTGGGAGGTGATGGAGTGAAAGTGGACTATAAGCGTTTAAAAGAACATGTACTATTGCTCAGTAAAGTGATTTTTTTTAAGAACATCTGTGTTTTGTTAACTCACACACAGCCATGGGCAGTTAGCTCTGAGTTACATGGGGCAGCCTGGCAGAATCCAACAAGTCTGACATGCCATCACAAACACCTCACAGCCTGTCTGGGTTATTAACATATCCCATTCGGTTCCTGTGAAAACCCTTCAGTATAACCTGCTATGCTGAGCTGTCAAAATGTTATTTAAATAACACTGACGGATGGCATGTAGGAGACAGGCACTCCCTTAAGCAAAACACCTGGCACTCTGTAGCTATTGATAAAGCTTTTATTTTATCATCCAGTATTTTTAAACTGTAATTTCAACCCTAATTGTATTTAAAGTAAGCTTTAAAAAGAGATTATCTTTCCCTGGGAATTTCCAGGTAACAAGTGATGCTGCTCTCCAAGTGGAACTGTGGAACTGGTCACAGGGCAGGACACAGACTGGCCCAGAGGGACACTCTGGAAGAGCTGTGCTGCCAAAACAAAGGGCCAAGCATTATAGAGCTCCTCCATCAGCTTCCAAGGATGGCTCAACAGGCACAGAAGGGACAACATTTCTGCTGAGTACTCAGGGGACCCAGGTGAATCTAAAATCAGCTCAAAGTGGCATTAACGCCACATCCCAATGGATCCAGTCTGCCCTGTCAGAGAACTGGCCAGAATTCCTGTCTGGGGCTTCACTGCTGGCACTCCCACTGAGGGGATCTGGGTGGATTTGCTCACACAGTGAGCAGAATGATGTGTCTTGATTAAGGCTCATTTGAATAGCTTTGTTTTGGGTAAATACAGCTGCAAGGGAAAGGTGCAGGCACACAATTTTGTCAGCAAATTATTAAGTATCAGCTTTTGCTGCTGGATAAATACAAATAAAATACCTGGGAGAAAAAAAAAAGTTGTTGGTCAAAATGTTAGAAATTCAAGGTAAGGCACAGATTTAGCTTAGTCAGGCTGACAGCATCCAGGCAGAGATTCATTTCACTCTGCTGAGCCTGTTCTAAATAAAACAAGTAGGCTTTGCTTCATAAACAAGTGGATTGTCTGAGTCTCTGAAAAGGAATTTTTTTTGGCCTTTATACTGTCATGAAGATATAATAAAAACATTCCCTAAGTCCTAATCCAGCATTAAAAAGATATGGTAGATGTATTTTGGTTTGAATTAATGACACTGAATAATTTCTGTGAAAGGAAGGAAATTTACTGTCTGAAATATATAAGCTTCTGAAATTCAGTATTTCTTAGCTGATTAGTCCTGATAAATATTCAAGCATTTAGTAATGTACTTTTCAGGCAAGGTCACTCTATTTCTGTTTTATGTGTACACAAAACATTTCCAAATCAGTGCACTGCATTTTGGTATTAGTTTCACAGAAATTACTAATATTTATGCCAAGAAATGAGAAGGGAATTAACCCAAGAAACTGGTGTCTTGATGAGTTAACAGGATAGAAATGAATCCAGAGAATGCAACTGGATAGCATGAAATATTGCTTTAAGTGCTGGGAACATTGGCTTGGTTATCATAAATAAAGCAGGGCAGTAGGTGATATTGTATGTAATTTCCACTGAACAGGGAAATGACAACTTAGTGGTGGAGTCAATGCTTCTGCTATTCTGACCTGTGTTGATCATTACCTTGATTTACCAGCACAGTGCAATTTCCCCTTTCAGCCTCCCTCTGGTCCTTTCTTGGCTTCTGACATTCTCCTGGAGAGAGGATTGTCTCCAACTGTAGTCTGTTCAGTGTCTTTAAATATTGATTATTCTTCTTCCCAAATCAGGACACATGCTAACCTATTTCTTTCACTGACAAGTGCAAACTTCCTTGTCTTTTTCTTCCACTCTTAGCGTGGGTAAAAATGGTTCTTCCATGTTTTGCAACTGGGTGAATAACCTTATTACCTTTCCATGCATAAGAGAGGAGTTTCTTATCTGCAGCCTTGTCCCCATCACTGTTAGGGAGAACCGTTTCCAGGCTTAGACACTGTCACTCCCTGTTGTGTTAATTGGACTGTAAAACCCCTAATTGGCAAGAACTTTCTGAGAAAATGCTAAAATAGATGATCAAACTACCTCAGAGGAGGTAAGGCATCATTTTGCCTACTGCAATGTAGAGATACGCACTCCTGATACAGATGTGAATAGATTTTATATTTTCTCTGCAGATTAGCTCTCCTGTTACATGACCCAGCTGTTTTCTAAGAGTTGATCAGAATTCCCTCCCACAAGACTGGAGGTGAAATCCTGGTTCCTCCAGAGGCAGTGGACACTTTTACACTGTGAGCTCATTTTGTGCCATGTACAGCAGGAGGCTGCTGATGCCCGGAGGGTTTTCCCTCCAACTCCTCCAAGTGCCACTTTCAACCACTGCAAGTGAACTGGAAAACTGAGTGGGAACAAGAAAGCTCTTCTGACTGATTCTTTGTGTGCTTGTTTGCACAGCTCCTGAGTCAGCTGCATGCTTCGTGGCTATAAATGTAATTTCAACCCTTTACATTGCAACACAGCTTACCTGAGAATGCTAAAAATATTATCTGCTTTATTACATTACTCTAAGGTAGTTTCTAATGTATTTTGTGTGTGTACGAAACAAATATTTTGTTGATGCTGAGAATACTTCGAAGAGTCTGGAGAATCACTGCAGGAGTACCTTGAGCAAGTTACGGTGGATTTTTGCATCACTTTAAGCTTAAAATAAATGCTTTTCCAGAGTATGTGCTGCTCCCATTCAAATGATGATGTTCAAGATCAATTGTGTCAAGTGTGTGAAGTCCATCAGCCTGTATTATGTTACACTTCACAGGGCAGGTCAATAAATGGATCCTCCCAGCCTCAAAATCTGTCAAGGTGTTGGAACACAAATTTTTTTTTTAAACTTCAAGTCTGGTCCAAATGTCAAAAACATTTGCTAGTTTTGCTATTAGTTATGCATCACAGTGTCTATTTACAGTCTTTTAAATGGTACAATGTCATAGTTCAATGGGAGCTTCTGCCTAGTTTTGTCTCCAGCTGCCCACTATACATTTGTATATAGGAATAGGAAATGTATATACATTTGTATAAGAAAACTTAAACTAGTAAAAATTCTGGGATGATCAGCTTCATTTTTCATTTTTCCAGGAGGCTGAGGTTCTAGAGTAGCTCATATATCTTCATTTCCCTTACAGCTGTTGTTAAATTGGATTAGAATTTAATTTGGAACTCTTTTGTGTTTTCTCCTTTGGGACCAACCATATGGAAAATCATAAAATAAAATACCTTGCTTGCAGCAGTGAAATAACTTTCAATAAAAAGGAAAGTATTGAAGCAACTTTACTAAGTGACTAGGATTGTTCAAATTA
This sequence comes from Zonotrichia albicollis, assembly GCF_047830755.1. NCBI lineage: Eukaryota > Metazoa > Chordata > Aves > Passeriformes > Passerellidae > Zonotrichia > Zonotrichia albicollis. The sequence goes on along the minus strand of NC_133827.1, from coordinate 35,306,013 downwards.
ATTACAAATGATATCTAAATGAAATTTTAGAAATGGTTGTCTAGACCTACTGAAAAGAACATGTTAAGTGAAGCTCTACCTCTCAGCAGAGTAAAGCAGAGTACCACTTTAATCAAAGAACAGTTCATTCATTCATTCTTCTTCATGTCAAATGATTGACTAGAAAAGAAAGCCCTCTATGAGGAAGAATAGTACGAAAAGGAAAATAATAAGCAAGAAATTTTTTTTTTTTTGTAATGAGTAGAATTTTAGAAATTTGCAATGAGAGAAACTCAGGTTTGCTCTAGAGAATAAACCACAAGTAAACAGGAAGTGGTGGCTGAGGGCTGGTTTATGATACCCTTACTCCCAGAAAAATCTTACTCTATTAGCAGCACCATTAAATCCAGCAGTGCTACTTGTACACAAAGCTCATTTTTGTTCCTTTAAGTTGTCACAATCTGATGCTACAGGAATAGAGTTTGTAAGACAGCCATGAAATGTTTTTCCATCGCCGCTCATCTGCACATTCATAATACATCAGAAATACCTTTTTTTTTTTAGCTCTGTATCTATTCTTGGCTATGAGATTTTGATAAAGAATTCACACAACATCCTGCATCCCTGATGTTTTGTTCCTACCTCTCCCAACTGTATCTGTCTGCATGTACCATTTCGTTATGTACATCTAAGCACCGACGTGGTCAAAAGGTTAATACATTGCAGGGAGGAGCAAAGGGTTCCCAAAAGGTTATGAGACTCCCTAGGGACTTCACAGCAGCCATGATACTCATATTCCTTTTAGATGGTAATATCTGGCAACACACCGGCATGCTTAAATTATTATATGTGCAATTTATATTCCCCCAGTTTGCTCTCAAAGCCTCGCTGTTCTGAAGCAATCTACTGCTTGGTGACAGAAGATCCAGATCTCGCTGCTCAGCCTCTGAGTGTTTGGAAATGACTTTCTTTTCTCAAAGGTGAGAAAACATTCTGATTCCAGCACCTCACGCTCTCTCCTGCGAGCTGCGCGTTTCTGACTCCCTTCCGCATTCAGTCTCTTTACCACTAAACACAAAATCCTCTTAACAATTTTTTTCCCCCCCAAACTTACCTTGCAGTATTTTGGCAGCATATTAGCTTGCACTGGACCTTCTTCCCTGGAGCCTGGCATCAGAGTCCAAATGAGGTCATTAATCTAGAGGAGTGGAGTGGTCTCATGCTAGCCCTGGTTCCGGAGGGCTCGGTCCCGTTCCAGGCAGCTCTGCAGCCGGGCTGAGCCAGGCTCAGGCTCCCACAGCAGGGCTGCTAATGGTCAGGAGTGCACAGCTTGAGCACTGCTGTGTCAGTAGCAGGAAGCTTTTACCGTGCCTGGGTTCCTGTCAGTGCTACTAATTCAATCACTTACATATGCAATAAATTCACATGAAAAATTAACAAACACCTAGCTGGCAGCAGTGCCCTCTGTTCGTTCTCTTTTTCCTAAAAAAGCAATGTAGTTTTGTCTTAATATGATTGGATTTAATGGTTTCTTTATTTTAGCATTTAGTGAAAAAAATTCCTTTATTCCTAAATAGCTTCTCGATATTAATCCATGACGTTATTTTATTTAGCTTTTGTTATTAATATCTTCCATCAGGTTCTCTTCTAATTACATCTGCATCATCCCTTGAACTCAAAGGGACTGTGCAGATGTCAGGGTGGGCTATAGCTCAGCAGCTTGCAGTGATCTATTCCACTCAAGACCTATTTGATTTGATTTTATTTTCCATCTCTAAGATCCACTACAGATAATTTTTGGTATCATTAGTAGTAATAGCTCTAAAGGCAGTGCAGCCTAAAGAGGAAGAAGGAACTCAGGACTCCTTTCTCCTTCTAAACAAGAATCCCTAGGGAATTGAGGTCCAAGTACACATCTTCCCTTATTACCTTTTTTGAGAGGTTGTTGATGCTCCCTGGAGAGCTGGTCTGGGATTCTACAAGCAGTAGCCTACAGCTCACACAGTCTAATGACAAACAACTGTGTTCAGAGCTGAGAACAACTTAAAGCTAAAACTGTGGTTTTTAACAGCAGGTTTTGTTGAAACTGTCATTCCTAACACAGCTTGAGAAAAGAGGGTGAAGCGAATGTACACATCCCCTGCCCACGGGGCAGGCTGAGATTCATCCCAGCTGTTAAAGCAGCTGGTGACCACAGTGATATTCAGGATGCCTTTGGCAGATTCCTCCTCCCAATGAAGTGCTCCAGCACCTGGGGCCATGTGTGTCAACTGCCTGGCTCCTCTCACAGCTGCTTTTTGACACTGTAATAAAATGAAAATCACATGGGTAAGGATGTGTCCCAAGTGAAATAAAATAATTAATCTTAAATTATTTGAAGTTTTATTTGAATTTTTATTTCTGGTATTTGTCAGTGACTACTTGAGAAAAAGGCAGTGAAATGTGCTTTCTCTTTGACAACTATAAAACACTTTGGAAAAAAAATACTCATTTTTTGTGTAATGGCAGGAAAAAAAACTTATTCCTCTACTCAGTAAATTTAGTGATATGCTTTTGCATATCTTTGTCTAGCCAAAATCCAGTGATCTCACCTATCTGCAAACTCTTTTGCTGGTGTGAGTCTTGAAATTCTGAGTAGCAGAGTGATGCTCAGTACACTAGAGTACAGAACTGAAAATGACCAAGAGCTGCAAGGCTGCAGTGATGTTATCAGGTTGTGATGGAGCGTTCAGGGACATCTGTCTCCCTGATACATTGTGGGATGCAAATCACAGAGATGAGATGGGACAGGAACTCCAGAAATCAGATCCTGAGATACTTTTATGAGCCTGAATCAATCCAGAAGTAATTTTCTGACTGAGTACAGGGAAGGAGCACTGACACTAAGATGTGGCTTTGTGATCCCTTCCAAAAGAACTGTCCAAAGTGAGTTCAGCAGTTTTTCCTGACTAGGACTGCAAAACAGAGATCTCTTATTTAAGACCACATACTCTAAATAATAACCAATGCATTTGTTTCTGGAGCTCAGGAGAGAAAAGTGAGCTGGTGGTAGTACGGAAAAAGAGCTTAGTCCTGACTCAGCCAGTGTCAGGGAAAATATCACTGCTGGTTCTGACAGGTTCTAGTTTATATCCTCGTGCACACAAAATCTGGTTATTACTGAAATACATTTAAGCTTTCTGTTACACAATGTTGACACAGCTGGTGATTTCCAGCCCTCAGTGCCCACATGAATACGAGGTGGTGAAAGGCTTCAATGTCTCCAACACGAGCCATTGAGTTTAGCTGTATGGGGGAAATACATTTCCTCTGATTGTAAAGGTTTTAGATGAAGCAAAACATGAGTTCAGCAGAGTGGGAGACTTGATAAGAAAGCTGGCAGAGAGAATATTCAAACTTTAGAGCTCAGCTCTACTCAAAATAATGTTTTGGACTTGGCAAAGTGGTACAAATTTGTCACTGCCTGTGTTGGTCTCCTAGCAGGAGGTTACTCAAACTGTGAATGCAGTCAAACCTTCCACAGCTGTAACAGGAAGACTTCTGACTTCTTGATGTTGAGTATTTTGGTTTTTCTGAACCAGACTCAGGGTGTGTTTCTGCTGAAGTCACAGAAATTTGAGAATGCAATTTCTGAAAGGCTTCTGAGGAGAACTTCAGAGGGGCAATGGAGAGGGGACCTCATTCATTTGTATAAATATCTAAAGGGACAGGGTCAAGAGGATGCACCAGGCTCTTCTTGATGGTGCCAAACAACAGAACAAGAGGCAATGAGCAGAAATGGATGCACAGGAAGTTCCACCTGAACATGAGAAAGAAATTTCCTTGCAGTGACTGTGCATTGGAGCAGATTGTCCAGAGAGGATGTGGAGTCTCCCTCATTGAAGACACCCCAGAACCATCTGCACGCAATCCTGTGCCATGTGCTCTGGACGACCCTGCTGGAGCTGGGAAGCAGCACCAGATGATCCACTGTGGTCCACCTGAACCAGGTGATCCACCTGAACCATTCTGTGATTCTGTTAAGACAAGGAAGGTGCTGTTCCTTCCTTGGAGCTTCAACCTTCTGGTCTCAAAGGCAGCACGTCATACCAAATCTTTCAGAAACTGACTGTGTTTCATCCTAAAAGTAATTCTTTTTTTTTGCTTTCACTATTCCAGTTGGAAGGCTATTGGAAGTCTTGATTGCTCTAATGATCAGAAACTTTCTTCTAATTTCCAACCTAAATTTATTCACAGCTGGTTAATATCCATTTGTTTCCGTGCCAGTTTTGTTCTTAGCTAATTTAGTTTTTTCCATATCTGGTGTTTATCTCCCTGATGCATTTACATGCTGTGATTATGGTCCTGCTGAGCTGTCATTCTGCTCAATGAAATAAGCCAAAATCTTTTGGTCTCTTCTTGCAAGATAGACTTTCTCTTCTCCTTGATCATCCTTCTTTGGAGCCGTTTCCATGCCTCTCTACTGTACAAGATTCTCAACTGAAAATCTGCTGCTGGCATTGTCAACTGGCACTGATATTTTCCTGACTATTCTGGAAAAAAAACTCTTCTAAAACTAGATCTGCATCTGTCTTTTTTATGGATGTGTTTTATCGACAACTTGCAGTCATTATGTGTGTGCAAGTCGTTCTTCTCAGTAATTTCTTAATGATAGTCCATGGCTTAGGGTAGGCTTTCTGTTATTGATGATAGTGTTAAATGGAATTGTATTTTTATTGCTGAAGTACAGACAGGTCCCTCTGTGTGGTGACTGCAGCTCAGCAGTACTGAATGTTTCCCAATATTGACAATGTTTTCCAGCCCTGAGTAATCAACAAATGCAGTCACCATCTTCCTGCTTCTTGTGTGTTTGTGGATGAAACATCAGAAACAACCACTTCTAACAGTGATCCACAAAATCCTTCCCTCTTAAACTTTCCTCAGTCTGACAGTCCTTCCTTTAGTGCTCTATTTTTCATTTCCCCATGAACAAGTTTCCTGCCTTCTTTACAGATTTAGTGCTATTCTTTACTTTCTCCAACTTCAATAATAATTTCTTTTGTAACACCATAACAAATGCTTACCAAAGATCATACAGATCACACTAGTTATACTTCTCTTGCCTAAAACCCAGCTATGATAACAGAAAATGCTGTCAGGTTAGTCTGACATTATGTTTTCCTGACAAATTCTTTTTTTTTTTTTTTTTTTTGTCTAGGTTTGTTTAGCTCTCCTTGAAATCTGTTCCCTAAAACCTTGAAGATTACAGATAGCCATATGGGAATCTGGGCTGTTGGCTGTCTTACCATTTTTCTCACCTTATCTTAAATCTGGTATACTTTATTTTGTTCTGTTCACATTTGTAACTAGACTATAACATATTTTCTATCAAGTCTCCAATTTAATATAACACATTTGTAACAGCTGAAGAATTCACACCCTCTTAAACTTTTTGGTTTTGCACCATAAATTAGGTTATCCATAATGCAGATGCCACTTTGAGTACGTTTTACTTCTGCTCCCACTTTTTCATGAGATAACCAAAAAACTTCCAGTGATTGTTTTAATATACTTTAATATTTTTCTAAGATCTAAATAAGCTTTGCTTTAGGCAACTTTTTCCTTCTGCCTATGAGGGACTATCTTCATCCTCCGTGTGCTCTCCATACTCTGTATTAAGGCATAACCTCAACAATATAAAAAATTGAAAATATTAGTTGTGAATCTTCTAAAAATTTTTTGCTCATTTTCTTTGGGTGCAGGTTCTTAATACAACCAACACCTTTGTTTTTCTGCCCTTCCTGAACAGCATGTAATCCTTTTTTGTGAGTATTGCATGGATTATTGTTCTTTCACTATTTCCATGTAGTATCTACCTGTCTTTTAATAATTATGATTTCTTTTGCTTGCACAGGTTCAGGCAATCCTGTGCATCCCTTCCAGCTGTAAATAACTTGTCATGCTGTGTACATTACCTGGATTGGGTAGAGTGGTAATATCAACTGCTCAGAACAAAACCAGCATCCACTTATTTCCTAGTTCTCATACTTTTGCATTGTTTTCTCTGTTATTCATTATAATTTCCTTAATTTCTTTTATTATACATTCTTTCTCGTGTTCCTTTTTCAAAGCCTTCTTAAAATTGTCCTGGTTCTTAAAAGGAGTGTTAGACAACAAAGAGCAAAAGATGAAAGATGTCATCTACATCTCAAGCCTGCAACTGAAAAATTATATTCCTTGTTCAACTTCCATGAATGACAGCAGAAATAACCTGTCACTTTGATGAGACACATGTCAAGCTGTATTTTTTATTTTATTAATCATTTCTGTCACATTTCTGCCATTACTCCTAGAAAAATGGTGTCCAAGACCATATTGAGGACTAAGGCCACCTCCTACCTAGCATAAATAATATTAATCTGTTCTTTTGTTTAAAATGTGATTTTTTTTCAGTTTTAAGAAGTTCGGACAGATTATTAACCTATCAAAATGTGATGTTTACTCTCAGTTTTATATAATACTCAGAAATACTTAAAAAGCTTCTGTTATTATGGTCTTTGTTTATTCCTACATTAATATTAGCAAAACTGACTACAGGAAATTCTGTGAAGCTAAACTCTAATATTCAGCATTACTTATTGAGAACCATATTTCTGTATTTCAGGCTAAGCTTAAATGGGCAAGTATTTCCCCTCAATTGATTTTTAATTAACAGTGAGTAAGAGTTCCTGGACCTTTTATTGATACACCTACTAGTCAGAAAATGCTGAATTTGAAAATGCATTTTGTGACAGCTTTCCTACCCCTATCCAGAAAATTCTGTATTCACTGCTTGACACTGTAGCTTTGCACCCAACTGGTGACATTGGGAAGACAGAAATTAACATGAAAAAGACATGGAAGCAAATTCCTGCATTTTTTACAACAGTCTAATTTCAAATTAGATACACTGATATAAAGGTTAAAATACAGCTGGCTCTAATGTTGGTGAGGCAAATTTTAAAGTTTGTTTCCTCAGCTTTTGAAAATTAGTAAAGTCTATAAAGCCAAATGATTGACAGTAAATGCATGTCAAAATGATTCTGAAGGTCTCATTTTTAAATGTCAGTGGACAAGAGCATCTAAATTTCTTTTATGTATCTCAAAACACCAAAGTCCTAATGTAATCAAGGAAGTTAATTTGTCTAAATTCATTGTACTGCACTTTCCTTATCACACATGCTTTTGCTGTTGTTCTAAATGTACACTAGATGTTACTCTGTTCTAAATGCATATTTTATTAAAAAATGCTGTCCAAAAGTGTTTGTAACCTGCATTCAACATCCACATTGGGGGTAAGAGGTATAAAAAGGAAATGATATGAAATGAACATGAACACAAATGAAGCAGACTGCTCTAAGACAAGAGAACATGAAACAGTAGAGTGTTCCACATTTTACAGGGAAACTCACAAACACTTTATTTAGTGTGGCTCTTTTCCCCTAGGGATTGCCAAAATAGAGAAGAATGTGAGAAAAGTGAGTTTATGTGCACAGGTCTACCCTGCAAACAGATAAAATTCAGGTGTTTTTTTTAAAGCTGGCTACTTCCCTTCTCATGGGAGTCCCCTATTGCTTCCTAACCCTCACTCAGGACAGTGAGAGGAGCAGCAGTAGCAAATGAAAGTGTCGTCATAGGCAACAGAGGAGAAGTAGAGGAAGAAAACTTAATGCTTACATCTACTATGCCAACCTAAAGAAGTCTGGCACTCTCAAAAATGCCAGTTCCTCTCAAAAATGTTTTTTTGAGAGGAACTGCAGCAATGCTGATACATGACTAATTGTGCAAACTTTGGGAAAATCCATTCAGGGGCTAACATTAAACTCTGGGCTGTGATTTGTATTTTTGGGCATGGGTAAACTGATGAGACATGGATTTTTTTTTTCCATTGCGTATAATGAGTTTCACTTACTTGATATTTTAGAATTTACTTTATTTATATGCAAATAAACCACTGGAAGTAAAACTAATGTACCAATGACTCAGAACTTCAAAAGCCTGAGAGCAGAGCAATGAAATGTTAGACTGTTTATAATAATTCTAACCTGGCAGAAAAAATTGCTGAATTTGGTCTTTATGATCCTTAGGCATTTTATTAGAAATATTACTGGACAATGATGAAGATCTATAGCTGCAGAAAGTCACCTACTAGTTTACATGCCATTACTCTAATTTGGTAGGAAAGTGTTTCTGTCAGTTTTGCATCACCTGTTTCTGAAGAAGACTGTGCAAAATTAGATTCTGTGATACAAACTAGTACGGACTTTGTGTGCCGGGTAGATTAATTCTAAGCACTATTTCAATGCTTTTACCTTTTTCATTTTCAACATTTGCAAAAAGAGTAACAAATCAAGCTGGATAGAGGATTTTAAATGGACCTGGTTTGTACATCAACGCCCTTTTTTTTAAAGCTTGCTTAGAAACAAGATTATTATAAATTACAAAATAATCTAAAACCAAGTTATGAGACTGCATTTTTTAAAGTCTAAATTTCTGCATTAATTATTTTTTCCATCCTTTTATGCCTGCTGTTCTATTTGAACAATTCATCCTGATACAGCTGGTGGACTTTTCTCCCAACTTTTTATCCTCCTCCTTTGCATAGTAAATTGTGACAATAGTGGTAGATTAAAAACATAAAGTACAGCATGGTTCTTGAGTAAACAGTGCCTCTTTGGTGAAAGTTATACACTGGGTTTAAACTAACATTTATATTAATATATGACAGGGACTATGTAGGGGCTGTTGGTTTTCTATTTTTTGAATGAATTTAATTCCAGCATAGAGGCGTGGATCTTTAGTTAGTTAGTAAAAGTTCTTCCAATTTACATCCAGTAAAAATACAGCATGAGCCAAGAATTCCTGAGCCTTTGCAAGATTTTCTACTATGCTCTTATTAAACTGCTCAACAGCTTCAAGGAATGCTTCCTCTACCAGCATTGCAAATGCTCACAATTTTTACAGTTTCAGTCTGTGCCTTTGCCAAATGCAATTTATCATCTACTTTCTTTGAATTAACTTCATTCTATGAAAGCGAGCTCATTAGTTTTACCTTTTTTCAATTTACAAGCAGTTCATAATCTGCTGTTCAAAACTGGGTACGGCTGCTACTGAAATACTGGAAAATATCAAGGCAAAATGGAACACATACCACCATAAAGACTGCCCTAGTGCTGTGAGTACTTTTAGAAAATAGTTGTAATAATAAAATATTATCAGCTTATCATAATGTAATTTTATGTAGGATAGGAGTTATGATTCATAGACACCACTAGAGATCAGTTAAGATTCCAGCCATGTGCCCAGATTTTTAAAATTTTGTAGCTTGAACTTATTAAGTTTATTGGTATTAAGTTGGTATTAACAGCTGAGCAGAGATTCAACTTAGCAATGAATTGAATTTTACATTGTGCATATTCTTTGTGGGCCATTTTATTAATGTAAAAATGCACATTGGTTGTTTTTTTAAATTCGTAACTGCTTAATAGCTTGGGGTTTATTTATTTTAGGTAGCAGTGTCACCAACACTGTTGAAATATTTGTAATAGGTTTCCAAGTAAACCAAAATAAGATTTACATCTGCAGCTCATACTGAGATTGTTCTGATTTCCTTTCCTCAGTGACTTAGCTGTGTCTTAAATGTTGAGAAATCAGTGCAAAAATGCCTTTTATAAAATATTTAGCAATACTTTTCATGCCCACTAAAAATGTGAAGCCCTTGAGGTTCCAACTTGCAAGAATTTTCAAGTACACATACTTATTTTTTGTAGACCCTCTAAAACCATACAGGCGTGTGTTTGACAAATTGAAATTAGATGGGAATGATTAATAGGGATCATTTCATGTAAATAGGAAATGCCAATGGCACAGTGTTAAATATCACAACACAAGAAATAAGGGCATGAAGCTGATTGCCTATGCAATTAAAAGTTTAGGAGACAAACTATCTGATCTGGAACCTGGCCAAGGCATCTTGACTAACAAGGCTGCTCCTGCAAAAAAGTGCCAGAGGAATTCTGATACCCCTGTGTGGTCAAGATTTCTGCTTTGTCTAAATTAAGCCATCTCAAAACATAACACTGCCATATATAAAACCCCATGCCAACATTTGGCAAAGCACTTCTTCTGTTCAAGCATTTGTGCTGGGGAAGGCTGACTAAATACAGCATCAGGGCAAACAGTTTTGAAGGCATTTATTTTGAATTTCATAGGAAGCCAAATGCTGTGCAAATCCCGTTCTGTGACTGAAATTTGCCCCCTGTTCATTTATAGTACTTTCATAGAAGTCAACAAGAGGACTGGCATGAGGTCTATAATATACTGTAAAGACTGTAAAACATCTTACAATTGGTTGTTAAAATGAAAGCAATTTGAGAGCAGTGATTGGGGGTTGAACTCAGCTTATGTTCTGCTTCCATCTGTTGAAGATGGAAAACCAGACACACAGGATTGCACACATAATCCTGAGAGACAAATACTCTCTTTCACCTGTACAGTTCAGCATTTAGACTTGGCTCTTCTGCCTTATCTGTGAATCCCAGGGTGTGCTCCTGAATCCATCAGGTTCCATCCTGTCAGAGCCTACATCTACTGAATTAAACAGGACTCCTTACATAACTGAGGTTGTACATTTGTGGACAAACAACCCGTGCATCTCATCTGAAGTTCTCTCTCTCATGCAGAAGCCTCAGCCCCAGGGCTCAGGAGGGGCAGCTGCTGCCTCAGGACCCAGGGCAGTCCCTGAGGTCACTGTGCAAACCCAACCAGCAAACACTGAGAAATCAAAGGCTTAATCTCATGAGGATGGTGAGACAGCTTTGGAAGAGCTCCCGTGGCACTGCACTTCTCTGCATCCCAGTGCTGCCCATGGATGTGCTGCACAGGTGATGGCAAAAGCAAATCCTACAGAAAGGCACCTGGAAATGTGAAGGCAGGACATACCTTCCTGTTAGATGTTTTAAATTGCCTTTGGAATTTTAGCTTAGGACCTCTTTAGTATTCCTGTGTTGTGAGGCTTCACTTAGAAACCAGTAAGAAAAAAATCTAAACCTAGGTCTTTGGAATAAACAAAGTGATTTTCCGGCTTTTGGAAAAAAAAAAACAAACAAACAACAAAACAACAAACCTAATCTGTACTGTAAACAAAAAATTAAGAAGAGATACACACATTATGGCCTGATCTGGTAAAGTACTTTTGGTGATGGACTTCAGCAAAGCTTAATGCCAAGTATATTTCATCTACACTTGCAAAATTTACTGAGCTCAGTCAGAAATTCCCCACTGAAGCTGATAATGATTGATGCCTCTCCAAGAGAGGTAAAACCCCAATCTCTGTAATTATGCTTATTACCTTGTTACGGTTGTTAAGGTTCTCCCCTTTTAGAAGTATTCCAAGAATTAGCTGAGTTACAGCAGATTAATAGTGAAACAGGGGCTCTGCAAGCTTCTTTTAAAATAAGGGGACTACGGAATTAATTCTGCAGATTTTACTTTTGTATCTGAGAACAGAAGAGTAGCAAAAAGGGAATGATTACTGGAATTCTAAATCAGATCCTACCTACATTTAACCCCAATAATTTCAGAAGAACGATTGCTCTAAGGCATTCAGGATCAGGTGTTGGATATTGGCCCATCATTTTGCATTTGGGTGTACCCAGTGCAGTTTACCCAGCTAAACACCTTCTCTTCAAGAACTGTAGGTTCTATTAAGGGCTCAGTGCTTTAAAAATCAGATCATTTTTGCTTAGGAGTCCAGGGTGCTGACCTATGTGTCTGACTTGATCCACCCAAACTGGGATGGGTTTATGGTTCACCTTATTTTAGGTAATAGCAAATAGCTCTTCCTAAATTAGTAAAAGTCTTAGAAGAAGTCTTGGATAGTAAGAAAGAACCTATAATGCTTAAAATGTGCTGACATTTTTCTTTTTTTTTTACATGTATTTGTATGGTAACTTAGCTTACGTTCTAACATAGTTTAATCAACATTACAGTAGATCATCTCATTGAAAAGAAATTAGCTTTTTATTGTCTTTGCCTGACTCACTTAAAGGATCTAATTAAGGATATACTAAACATGAAAATCTCTCCTATGGCTTTAAGCTTTGTAGATGTTATCTGAAGCTCATTAATGCTTCCTGTTAGGACAAAAATGTATTCAAAAGTTTGGACGATGAACCGAGGTGGGCTTTTGTTTTTAAAAATTGTAAGTGTATTCAACAGGAATAGAACTTTTACTTCAGCATGCCTTTTAAGAGAATTTGGTTATAATTTATTTAATTTCTTTATATATATATATATATAATTTATTTAATTGAGCTAAAAAAATAAAAGTATTTTGAATTAAAAAATTAAAGTGTACATCAGTCACAACATATTTGCATGTTTTGACCTTATTTCCTATTGCAAGTTTGACTTCAATCTTTTAATGACTCACAAAATTTACAGTGCTGTGAGACACCTCAAGATTCCATTAGATTCCCTTTTACAAAGCGCTGTATGTTTACTGAAATCTTGCAAGATGTCACTCACAGCAAAGAACATCTGCTTTCTTAAGGATGTAAATACCTATTTGGCAACGTCCCATTCAGCAGCATTATTTATAGGATTGGTTTTGTGTTTTAACTTTATTATCAGAAATAAACGGTAACATGCATTGATTACATCTCCTGTTAAAACCTGTTTGCTCTCCTGTTACAAGCAGTGTTATGCCACATTATTTATCACTGCTGCGACCAGATAAGTCAAACATGAAAGAGTAACCGGTGTCATTCAGCTCTGGAAGGCAGTGCTGGATCAGAGTCCTGCCTGAACTCCTCTGTACTGTGCCCAGCCCGGGCTCTGGCACTCCTGCTGTCCCCAAGACCACTCAGCCGGGGTTTAAATGCTGTGCAAACCCAACACAAGTGGTCAGCTCGCACCTCCCGAGGCTGCAGCTCCCCTCTGAACAGCCTCGGTGATAACACCACACACAAGGCTGGTGCCTGATAAAAGCATTTGATTGCTCCTGGCAGTGAACACCAAGCCAGATTGGGTCAAAGCAAAGGGATGAATCTGGGAGATCAATGAAAACCTTTACTCCACTTTGACAGTTCCTCCTTCAAAACAGACCTGGCTTTCCAAGGAAGAGCCATGTGAAGGAGAGCAGGAGTCAAGGTTAAAGCCATCAGGTCCAAGGCAGCGGAATGTTTTTATCAGGGAGGGGTGTATTCTGCCAAGGCAACAGATCAGTAGGACCATCAGACAAGATTTCTGCCTAAAATCTTGAAGTCTCTTTGCCATGTGTTTGAATTCATTCTACAAAGTCATTCTGTGGCTTAGCAAAATTAATCCTCATCCCGTGTGGGGAGGGAGGAACAGAAATTCATCACCTTTAAACACAACACACTGAGCAAATCGACAGTTTGAGTGTGTTGTGAAACCTTTGCAGATTTTGCAAAGCAAGTGCTCTGTCTTTTCCCTTATTGTTTGCCCTTCACTTGACATACAGGAAGAGATGCATCAAGAGGATGGCAGGAGACATGTGTCACTTAAAGCATGCCATAACAATGTTTGCCCTGGAATACTCCCTTGAATCTGTTTGAACAAGCAGGCATCACACACGGAAAAACACACAGAGAACTTCACCTAGTTACAAAGTTGACAGAACCCCTTCGCCATCCACCCCCGCCGAGCAGCGCCAGCCCTGGGCACGCCGCTCCCTCCGGCCCTGAGCGCCACGGTCACACCGCACCAGGTCACTTGTTGCACAGTGCCAGGGTGGCATCTCCCCTCCGCTCAGCCCACTGAAACTTCCCGGAGCCGCGTTCCCCGGAGCCCGCCCGGAGCCGCCGGTGCGCGGCCGCTTACCTGCATGTGTCCCTGGTACATGCTGCCCGGCCCCCGGCTGCCCTCAGGCCGGCAGTCGGCTCCGCGCTGCGCGGGGGGCACTGCTCCGGCCGCTCCACTACAAGAAAGAAAAAAAAAAAAAAAAAAAAAAAAAAAAGGGGGAAAAAAAAAGCAAAAAGGAAAAAAATAAAAAAAGCCTAACCCTGAACGAGCTATTTTTGGCTAAATAGCAAAATTTGTCCTGGCAGCTCGTGCACTGGTTTCAGTAAGCCAGAGCTGTTCGGCGCCCTCCTCTCGCCTCGCTGCCTGCTTTCCCCCGTGAGGCGGTGCCGGCGCTGCCCAGGGCAGTGCTCGGGGGCGCTGGGCAGGCGGGCAGACCCGGGCAGGGCTGCGGGCGGCCGGGCGGGGAGAGCCGCGGGGCGGAGCGGGGCCGCCGCTGCTGCCGGGCCTCGCCCGCCCGCCCGCGCCGCGCCTCGTCCCGCTGCAGCCGCCCCGGCCTGGCGGCCCCGGCCCCGGCCGCCCTCCTCCGCCTCCCTCCCGCCGGCAGCCCCGGCCTCCTTCCCGCCCCCCTTCCCTCCTCCTCCTTCCTTCTCTCCTCCCTTCTTCCCTCCCTCTCTCCCTCCGCAGGGGGAGCGCGCAGCATCCAGGGAACGCGCGGAGCCCCGCGGCCGCCGGGCGGGTCCCGCTACAGCCGCGGAGCCCCGGCCCCACCGCCCCGCCAGGGCTGGCGGCTCCCGCTGCAGTCATTAAAAGAAAAAAAATACAAAACAACAGGAAAAAAAAAAGCCAAAAAAACCTGCTAAGCATCACAGCAAAAATCGGAGCGTCCCGGAGGCAGGACCCGGCAAAACCTGGCTGTGGCACCGGGTCGCGAGTTTCGCTCCCCGGCTGGAAGCGGAGGGGGCGCGCAGGGAGCGGCTCCGGCGCGGGCGCATCCCGGAGCGGAGCGGGAGCGGCAGCGCCGCGCTCCCGGCCGCGATTAACCGGGTTTCAGCGAAAGGACCGGGCCCTACCTTGTGCTCTGCGTATGGAGAGCGAACGTGATCTCTTGTGATTCCCAGAAAATGTCAGGAGACTCTTGTTCTGGCTTGGTAGTAGCGCTTAGTAGCGTTTTTCAACGCTTGCCAAAGACGCCGTTATATAGGCAAAAATCTGGCACCGGCCCGTGCGTGCAAAATTCTGACCTTGTAAACTGGCACAACAGGCCTGGCTAAATCCTGAAGGAGACACCTCCATCATCTTGGATCCAGCTTTTTTCTCTACTTCGCCACCTCAAACCTGAAACTCCCCATCTGCTAAAAGGAGCAGCTGCTTCAATTTCATCGTAAATTTCTGTACTACCCAGTGTCTCTATATTCAGTAGCACAGAAAACCTCCAGCGCCTGGAATTTGCTAGATTGTGTAATTTCTTGGCTCTGAGCTCTCAAGTTTCACTATTAAACTACACTAAACTTTATGATGCTTTTGATGGACCAGAGCAATCCAACCTTAAGCATGCTCCTGTACTAGAGCAATGCAAAATAGATTTCTTATTCCTGAAAGCAGCACATTTCTATCATCACAGCTCTCATTTCAGCTGACTAAAAAAGCCTTTTTGAAGTGTTCCCATTCAGCTAAAAAAATGGGGTTTTGCAGAACATGAGTTCGTAAAGTCTTCAGTGATGGCATAAGCAAAATCTATCCAATTATTTTTTTCACTTAGGCTTAAGAGTTTTATCTTTTAGATAAATAGCAGAAGTGACAGTTCTCTTACATCCAGTGAATACGTATCCAGCTCACTGAGATCTTCAGAGCAGCCGAGTTTAGCCATGTATTGATGACAAAAGGAAAGAAGAAATGAATATTTTTTTTTTGTCTAAATCCCTTAAGCTGCTTTGAAAACCTCAATTAGGAGCTGATGAGCTTAAAATACATCTTTGGGATTGTCCATACATGTTAGACATATATTACTGTAAAATTTCACAAAGGGTGACTGCACTTAGGTGAAAATATCAGATTTGAATTACCATGGTTTCACTTAAAATACATGATATGGAGAACAGATTTTCCAGATGTAAATATCTGGCTGCCTTTGTGCTCAATTTATAAGTTTAGATCCAGGTGAAAACAACCAAGTCCTATTTAAACTTGGAGCCCTGATGTCTTTGCTGTTTGTTGAGATTTATTAGACTCTTAAGCTTTTAGTAATCTTGAAGGTGCAATTTTTCACTCTGACTAGAGTAGATCCAGAGTGTCCATTCCTGTGTCAGTGTGTAGGTTTTCTATAGTAGCTAAATGTTTCTAAGGCACTTGAAAATATCTTTTCCTTACTGTTTTTTTATTGTTATTGTTGTTTTAAGTCTGAGGCTCTTGTGTTTTTCTCAGGGGGAGAAGTGGGGGAAATTTGTCAATGCCAATGTGTAGCAATATCTCCTTTCTCTAAGTCTAAGTATATGCATTGTAACTTAAATTTTTTCTACAGGGTATAAAAATCACACTTGTAGTAGAAGAGTTGTTAATTTAGCAATGGTTATTCATGCTATGTTATTTGTGAGTACAGGACAAACATTGGTAGAATTTGTCAGGATCCAAATGCTTGAAATTAATAGTGTAGTGTGTTGCAGGCATTTTTCCTAATGCATCTGAAGCACAATTCGTTGCACAATTTGTTGATGCAATGGCATGTTGATGTCACATTTTGGCAGGATTTGAGTGATCCAGTAAAGCCAGACAGATCCAGCTTTTGCCATTTTCCTTAGCAGGGCTAAATCTCTTGGCAGTGGCCTGGGAGGAAGTTGGCAGAGCAGCAGTGGGTGCAGAGCAGAGATGGAGGGAGAGCTGTGCAGGGACACAGGGGCTGCCAGGGGCTCATCCTGCTTCAGGAACTGCTCCTCAAGTGTGGTTCAGCCCAAGGCACACTCACAAGGGCTCTGCTTCCACAGGCGTGAACTCTGCCTCTGCTCTCGCTCTTCACAAGAAGAGGTTCAGTGAGATTGTTTCTCTCTCCATCTAGTCCTAACCTGCAATCAATCTATGATTCCTTATTGCTCAGTTACTTAAAAAAGGCAGTGCTGGGTGCCACAGAAAGCATTAAATGTGATTCTGTACCATGCATATAAAGGCAAGTGTTTTACAGCTTAGATACAGGTGAGTGCCAGGATCCATAATCTTCTCTGACTCTGCTCTGTTTGTGAATGTGAAAATCTGTTTTGTTGCAGGGCATAGATAATCACACAAGGTTCACTTGCTTTAAAATGCTTTGAAAACATTTTTCTTTTGTGTTCCCTTTTGGTCTGTCTTTGTGGCTGCATTAATATTTGAACCAGTGATGTCTGTGTGCTATGATCTCTCTAAGCTTTGTTGTTTGTTATGGCAAAAATGGAAAAAAATCATGGTAGAGAATATGAAAGTTATAATGTTTGTTAAGAAAAAGAGAAGTCACCATATGGCTCTACAGATTTTAATTAATATTAAATTGCCAGGGGAAATTTTGAGAGAAGTCAAATAAAAATCCTTTATTTTGCAAATAAATGCTTAGATTTTGTTTTTGAATGCATTGCTGGGGCAATTGGAACTATTGTGAAGACAGTAATAGGAGGGCACTCTCAGAAATACAAAGTGCACAAGATGATTTTGGAGAGGCTGGCAGCTACCTAGTTACTGTCAAAACCCCGACACTTACCTACCCCTGGGAGGTGGTAGAGATTTCATTCCTTTCGACCTTACTGATATTTCTGTCATCCTGTAAACTTAAAATACTCTTAAATCACTGACTGTGAAACTGCACGCAATCATTTCTATAGATTCCAACTTAAGAATACTTATTCTAAAATTCTTCATTAACACAGTGATGGGAATGGCAGAGTCTGTGATCACCACTCTAAGAAACCACATGGCAAGGGTACGTCCTGATTTTTATTAGGAAAATCTTAAACATGAACAGATAAACAGGCCTGCAGACTTCATGTAGAAAAGTGAAAATATCCTCGATGTGTTGTGTGCAAAGAAGTGTTCAATGCAAGAGTTGGAAATGCAATTTGAGGAGGATGAGTTGTAGCACTGGAGGCTCGGAGGGGCCGCTTTGGGGAAGTTGTGACTCTGGATGCCCAGCAGGTGCTGTGCCCATCACTCAAGGGGGCTCCTCAGATCCCTCTGAATCTCTGCTGCTTCTCAGGTGTGACAACAGGTTGTGCTGCCAGCATCCAACAATAGCACATGTTTTGTCATAAGGGCACAGATTTGCTGCTTTGTTCAATAATAGGTTAATGTTCTGGTGCATATATGTTGTATAAAACATCAGTCTATTAGCTCATGTAACCATGGAGATAGTAATTTGCGTACATGGAAACTCTTTGGGTTAATTTATGCCTAGTGCCTATATTTTGTTAAGAAATAGATCTTTACAAACATTATTATTAATAAATATTTTCGTTAATGCTGTTTTCTGCTAACTGAGAATAATTGGCCTAATTTGTGAAAACATGGAGCTGATTAAAAATTAACTACTGAAAATAACCTAGCTTATTCTTAGACTTAAGTGAGGTTGCAAAAAACTGTCAAAATTAATATATTTATAGTGTTAAACTTTATCAATAACATACAATTAGGATTTATAATATTGTTAGTTCTGACAGATTCTAATTACACTTTATACTCTGTTTTCTAGTGGCAGTTATAAGGTATGAAAAGTACAACCACACATTAGTGAAAGTGCTAATTATATTATGTGTATTTACACATTCCTTTCCTATGCTAATGTGTTTATATATGTTTAGGGAATACGTATAAAGAAGATTTTTGAGATCCTTTACGTGCTTTAATGAATAATAAATGTGAACAAGACACAATCCAAAATTAATTTTAAAATTCTAAAAGTTTTGCTAATGATGCATATACAATGTTTAATTAAAAAGACTCAGTGTAAAAACCACCAGCCACAGTAACAAATGACAATTAGGGTGTAGATAGTGCGAGTAGAATACTAACAGTGTAATTCTTCATTATGTTGGAGTCACACCACTTTTATTTGCCTGCAGCTCTGTATCTGTTAGTAAATACACTGGTTTTATTCACGTGCAGCTCTGTGTCTGTGATGGAATCTGTGAGCAGCCACTGAGAGAGGATACAAGCCATGGTCAGAGAGTAACGCATCATCCACATCAAATCATCAACCAGGAGAACAGGAAATTGGCTCCCAGTGGGTCTGTCCTGCCTTTACCCCGCGTGGTTGTGTTTCTTAGCACCATAGTTACTGTTTGTGCAGCCACACAGTCAGCTCTAGCACAGGAGGTTTTCTTTGTTGGCAGAGGAGCTGGTTTGGATGTGTAGTGATGCTGTTCTCCACACAGAAATGCCTCATGCAGGAAGGTTCATCTGCCTGTGTAGACAAAGAAAAGAGGAGAAATCATGGCTTTGCACTCTCACCAGGCACCCGACTGCAGATCCCAAGAAGCTCCATGTCAGTGGCCAAATGGCCATTCTTGGAAGTTTTCCTGAATTTGGACCCTGGTGTGTGTCTGCTGAAGTGAATACAAACCTTCCACTGACTCCATTGAACAGAGTTCATGGATAGGGGCCTCATCTACACAAGTGCTGCAGACTTGTAACCCCACCATTCCTCATCTATGGAGTAGGAAAAGGTTTCATGGAAGATCTAGAACCCCCAGAGATACACTGGTCCTGCAGCTGCTGTGACTGCAGTGTAGCACAAATGTGTTGGGGTTGATTCTGCAACCCCATTGAAAGTCTCACAATGTTGGAAATCCACAACCCAACAGAAAATCAGCTCCAGTTCTTAACTATCCTACTATTTGAGTTTTTAATATTGACCATATTTAAACAGGTACTGATGAAGTTTATGCCCTTTGTTCTGTTTGCTTTTGACAAAATTGATGTGAAGAAGAATATGTTCCATTTTCTTTTGTGGCTGCTCTGTACACATTTTAATAAAATTATCGCATCTTCCTGGAATTTTCTCTTTTCTGAAAGAGTAAGCAATACCAGATCTTTAAACCTTGTCACACAGGTTGGATTTTCTAGATCTTGATAATCTCTTTTGTTACTTCTCTTAGACTGTTTTACTTTAGTAACGACCCAAACTGGACGAGTATGAGAAGAAATTCTTCATGTGTGTTACATGCAGTATTTCTGTTTCTGCATCTCTCTGTGGTGTTGCAACACCAGGATCCTGTTGAGTGGTGTTAATCTTGTGATCCTGTTACCTCTGGTGATATTACTGAATCATTTTCTTAGCCATGGTGGTTTTTGTGGCTGAGTAGTCCTACCTAAATTTAGAATTTTGATGCTGTACTTAACCACTCGTATTCTGCTTCTTCAAAACCATTTTCCACTTTTATTTAGATGTTTTTAAATTTTGAGCACATAGTTGTTTTATTCTCTTAAGCTTTTTCTAGATTTATGTTCCCTGTAAATTTAACTAATATGCCTTCTATTCCTTTAGCCAAATCATTAATCGAAATAATGGATTGCCTGCTGGAATGTCACTCAGGAAAACCCTCTAGTCTGACAGTGAATCATCAGGAACTATTTTCTGAGTAAAGCTAAGCAATCATGTAAGTGGGGTTTTTCTAGACTGTGTTTCCCCCCAGGTCTTTAGGACTGGATTATAAAGTTCTTATTAAATATACCTACTGTGTTTTGCCTGCCTGTAATACCTGGCAGTACTGTAGAGAAAAATCTGTCTGCAATGCTGATTATTCCTCCCTTATTTTAATCTAGGTATTAAAACTATTTATTTGTTACAGTATTTCTGCTGTAACTAGAAATAAGCTTCCTAGCTCTTCTGGCCCTATTTTTAATGATAAGCACTATGTTTGTACCTGTTTATAATTCTGTTTAATGCTTCTGAGATTGTTTCTATTTATGCTCAGAGTATCTGAGGGCAATTTTGATAAGGTGGAGTACTCTGAAACTGACTTGCCTAAATGCTTTCAAGTCTGTGTTTTCCCATCACTACTGTTGGGTCTGTTTTTACACCTGACCATCTTAGGTAATTGAAATCTACCTTTTTTTTTCAGATACCAGTAGGATTTTAGTTTCATATAGCTCACTGGAATTTCCAAAACACGTTTTAGAAGCTGCATAAGTATGCAGGCATTTATCTGCTCCAGGCTCCTGGTGTCTGTGCTGGATGGGTGACATCCAGCCTGGCTGTGATTTACACCTAGCTTTGGTATATCTGCACTGCATTGCCATTACATAAATGAGTGCAATTTAAACACATAAATTTACCCTAAATTAGGGAAAATTGCTTAGGCAGAAAACTTGTTTGTAGAGTTAATAAAAGTCTGGCTTAAATAGTTGAGTATTGCTAAAAATGTTTCTGCTCTACTAGTACCTAAAACATGCTGGCCCTGAAATGAAAGGAAGATTTGAAAGGATTTTCTTCTGATCATTTTTTTCTTGAGTACAAAAACTCTCTTCAGATCTCAAAGTGAAAATTTGGCTCTAATTAGATTTTATTCACTAGTGATTGCTGGTGATATAGATGAGACATAGTCCTCTTACTATCTAGAACTGCTTTTCTGTTTGTTGTGCTTAACAAACCTTCAGAAATTACTGGAATCATCAAAGCATCCATTTAGAGCCTCTCCACATGGTTACTGACATGAGGGACTTCCTGGCAATGAAAGGTTTAATGTTGCCATATAAATTCATGGTAGGCAGCACAAAAAAAGATATGAGAGCACTTTGTTCCTCAGATCCTGCTCAATATAAAAGAAAGAAATATTTTTATTGAAGTAGGAATATTCTTACTCACTGGAGAGGAACTGCAACACAGAGTTAGAAAACCCAAATACCTGGGTCTTAAGAACAGTCTTTAAACTACAGATCTCAAGGCATTTTGGGTGTAAGTGCTGTTATCAGCATTTCATGCAGGCAGAGAAAGAGATGGGGAAATTCCATCACTGACTGAGGAGGTTGTTAAACAGCTCAGAAAGTTGAGACATTTTGTGATGAGCAGTTCCAAAAACATTCATCAGGGAGTATTCAAGGAACTGCTTAAGGATGTCTCTGGACTGTTAATGTTGGTTTTTATTAATTGATACAGCACTGGGAAGACAAATACTGTGCCAGAATTTTAAATGGCATGGCTTCATAATTACAGGCCTTTCAGCCTGGTGCCAATCTCTGGCAAAATAATGGAAGACTGATATGAGGTATTATTAGCAAAATAATCAGGAATAATGTAATATATGGCAGTTCTTATTGGTTTATGGAAAATATATCTTGTTGGACTAACTCAATAACTTTCTTCTGATATATGAGCTTTGCTTGATGAATGTTCTGGTGCTGATGTAATGGACTTTCTTGGGGCATTTGTCATGGTACCACACAACCTTTGATTAAGGAATGAGAATAACGCAAATTAAACTGGGCAACATATTACAAAAATCTAAAAGTGCTTATCTGGTAGTCTTAATATGCAAAATGGGAATTAATATCTAATAGTCTCTCTTAGGGATTGTTGGGTCATGCTCTGTTTCCCATTTCTTTTAAAGACTGGGAAATTATTTTAAAAATAATTAATGGCCAATTTATGTAGATAGAATAAATTTTGGGCCTTTGGAAATAAATTTAGTGTATGAAGTGATTAATAAATCATATACACTTCAGTAAATCTGAAGGTATACCCCCTGTCCTTTGAAGGGCAAGGAACTGGACTTTGATGATCTTTATGGCTCCCTTCCAACTCAGGCCATTATATGGATCTGTGATTCTAAATTATAATTGCAGGATGAATGACTGACTTGTGAAACAATAACAGAAAGTTATGTAGGGGTCATGAGAGATAATTGGGGGAATATAGGGTTTTACTGTCCCACCAAGGGCCTAGAGGTGGCCCAAAGAGATCCTTTCAGCAGTGATGATGGAGCATCCTGTGTCAGTAGTGATGTGATAATTCCCAGCAGCTGAGTCCATGTGAAGATACAGATTCATGTGTCAGACAGGAATGAAGAGTTGGTGAGGGCTTAGAGAATGATTCTTTGCAGCAAGATACTCAAGGACTTGAATCTGTTTAGTTTAGGCAGAGGTATTTGTCCCAGTCTGTGTCTATATAAGGCATAGACTATGAGACTGGAAAACTTCAACATAGCAGTTGTAAGGAAATTAAATAGTGTAAAGTTGGAAGTTAGGCAAAGTTAGACTCTAGGTGCAAATTTCTGTAATAATAATAATAAACCATTCAAATTATTTTTAAAGGATCATTGTGGGTCCTCTGCCTGGAGATTTTAAAATCAATGGGTTGCGTTTTTCTTTTCTGGAAAAGATATTCTACTTCAAGTAGGAATTGATTTAGACTGAACCTGTTTTTGTGTTATGGTAACACTGTGTCATGTTATTGATCATTGTGTTACTGATCATTGTTAGAACGGTTTTTGGAATTTCTAAACTGATTTACTCGAGCCTACCCAGTAAGTACACTGACAGGATAGTACCAGTTCCTACAGATTGCCAGCCTGGGGTGTTACCCTCTATACCACATAACTTCCTACTAATTGAGAGAAAGGCTGGAATTTGTTCAATATATGGTTTTTACACGTGCATGTAAATGTGATAGAACTGCTTCCATGCTCAGGGGGGGAGGTGAGGGGAGCTCTTTCCCACCTGTGCCCCTTGCCCAGGAGCAGCTCTCAAGCTGCACTTTGTGCTGGGTGAGTGCAGAACTGTGGAACCCCAGCCAGGGCCAAGCTGAACCTCATTCTGTGGTGTCCAGACAGCTGATGTCACTCTGGGAAGGCTCTTCTTGGAAGTCAGGGCTCATCTCCCACATACACCCCATATCAGATGAAGAATGTGCTTTCCTCAGTTCCCTTGGAGCCATCAAAGCTTTTTTCATTACAATTTTTGGCTCTCCTCTACTGCACTGGCTCCCAAGTCATTACTTTCCTCTGCTGAGCAGAAAGTTTGTGTTTCAGATGCTCCTTTTTTCATAATGCATGTTCAATTTCAACCCCTAAAAATAATTTTTATTAATGATGGATCTTTCTGTTTTTTCCCCCTTTTTTTCTTAACTGAAACACCTGTGTTGGTTAAATAGTTCCTATAAAATAGATCAGGAGTTGTTTGCTGACAGACAGAAAAGGTGTACTGCCAAAAAGGGAGGATGTAAGGAAACACTCTTCTGAGATCTGTTTTTGTGAGATCCTGAACGTGTGTCTGTCCCACCATCTCAAAAGGCCAAATCCTTGTGCCCTTGCTCAGCTGCTTGAATATGAGAGGTTCTCTGAAATTTTTCAGTCCAGCTGGGCCAGTTCCGGAGTGATTCAGTGTCACCCCTGAAGTCATTTGGTATTCTTTATGTTTGGTGTGGTGTCATGTGGAGAGGCAGCACAAGGATCTCTGTGTTTTACAGCGTTTCACAGCAAGAGGGGCAGCCATGCAGAGGAGTGTGCACATCAGCTCGTTGAGAGGAGAACAGATCCTCATTTGATTCCAGCACAGGCTGGTGCAGGGAGCTGGGGAACACCTGCCAAGGGAAAAGCTGCTGGGCCACCAGTTATGGTAATTCACCAGCTTCAGTTCATCTTTTCTTTTGCTGTTACAAAAATGGCAAGGCAGGATTAATAGCAAGGAAGTAACTTTTAAATAGCAGGAGTTTGTAAATGTCAGACTCAGCGTGTCAGACTGGACTGCCACAAACAAATCCTGCTGCTTTTTTCTTTTTGGGTTTTTTGTCATTCACAAATAACCTGTGTTTCAGGATCATTATTTAATGGTTCTAGGCATATTCATAACAGATATTCATTTTGACTACAGAGAGAGAAAATAAGGCATCATTTTTTTTCATTTGCTGACATATTGGGATGCATAGATGGTAGCAGACAAAATTTGGCTGGGGTTCTTTGACAAAGAGGGAATAAAAAGTTCACTCTGGACTTTAAAGTTCTTTAAAGAACTTGCATCAGCAGCAATCAGGTCTAACAGGCTGAGATAGGGTGAGAATAATAATTTGCATCTTATGCTTATGTGAGAAATATCTCTGTAAAACAAGTGATTAAAGTGCATCACTGGGCTCTGAAGTCTCTCTTTTGAAAAACTGATTCTTTGAAAGCTGCCTTCTAGTTTGTCAGTGCCAGGGAAACTGGTTTCATTTTAGGAATTCTTTCATATCTATATGATGATATAAGATTCCAGTGCAGGGGAAATATTTTTACTTTGGCTTTGGGCCAGTTTGACTACCTGTCCTGATTGTGAAGAACAGAATAAAAACCCCACTGGAATAAGAAGAGGTTATTTTCAAAGCAAATGTGACAGATAAAATAACACAAGACTCAGAGAAAATACATGAGATTTGCACTTACAGATCTCTTGGTGCTTTTATAAATCTAATCCCAAAAAATAAGACATTCTCATTACAACCAGCTATGTAAGACACATTTCTGCCCAGCTGTGCAACTGAACAAAGCTTTACAGGACATATGTAAAGCTTTGTTCAGTTGCGTTTGATTTGTTTCTCAGTAACTATTTTCACAACTTTCAAAAAGAAACACTTCCTCACTTTGTCAGGGATGTTACCTGGTCATGTAAACTGAGGAGTTAGACCAGGAATTTATCTAAACTTTCCCAGCACTGCTTCTCTTTTAAACTTGTCACTAGCACAGCCTGCTTGCTTCTGCTTTCTCAGTTGCAATCATGTCATTAGCTGCACATGTCCCAGGGCCAGCAGAGAGTTATAAACTCTGATAAAAAGCTGTTACTGACAGCTCATCTTAATGGGGGATTTCAGATTCAGAAAGTAGCATGAGCAGATGTGATCAGGAAAAAACAAAAAAACCAATGACTAACAGACACAAAGCCACAGAGCTATAACTATAAATACAAACAAATCATTGTGCTGTGCTCGTTTTCACCATGACAGACAACCTTTCACTACAACAATACATACACAGCCATAAAAGCTGGAAAATCCTGGAGCAGGGATAAATTCTCCCAGCTCCATGACAACAGCATTGTGATAATTTATACCTGACAAAGACTTGCTCTTTACAGAACAACTCCACCTCTTTCAGAGTGGAATTCATCTTTTTGCAGGAGGTATTTACCTTCCCTGGTGTGGGCTTAGCAAGGAAATCCTGCACGAGGAGTTGGAAGGCAAATAGATCTTGTGCTGCTTTGCTGCATCAGAGTATTTCACCTGCTGTGTTGTTGCATTGTTCAGATGAACAATTTGGCCTCCAAAGAATTCCTAATAGGAAAGGCTTTGCTAACTAATATCAGAGTCAGCTGGTGTCCCTTGAGATGCTATAATTAAGATACAGCAGATGTTGAAACTTTTCTTCAGGAGATACTAGTGATTAAGATATCATGTGTAGTAGACATATGCATTTGCTTAGATACAAGGGAGAAAATAGGGATGGAGTGAGATCCCTGTTTCATGAGGCAGGGAGGAAGATGCAGTGTGTGCTGGGAGATTTGTTTAGCCCAGCTCATGGCAAAAGAATTAACTTGGGAAATGTCTGCCTGATGAGGAGCAAAAACACTGCTGACGTGGGGAAGCTGCAGGGCAGGTAGAGAATTTGTACATTGGCAAAAAAAACTACTGGGTAGGTCCAAGGAGGAGGCAACAACTTAATTTTTTTAATGCATCCCCCTTTACTCACTTTATTTGGATTACTGCATATCATCCTGCTTTGCTCTCTAACCAAATGAATAGATGGAGGCACTTTGGAGAAACGTTTGAGTCTTTTCTCTCTCTACTTTGGAAGCTCTTGTTCTACTTTGGAAGCTTTTGTCCTTCTCTGAAGTATGGAGTGATTTCATCTGAATTTTTGCTTTATTTTATGTATTGCTTGTCTGCTGTTTGCTTTTGCTAAAGATACCTTGCCCAGTATGTATCCACTCCTTGTGACAGGGTGTTTCTTACTGATGTGCTATAAATCCTTCCAGAAGCTGATTCTGGAATACTGATGCTCCAGTCTCAGTGCCTCTTCATAAATCAGATCAAGGAAATTGCTGCTTAAGCACTGTTTATGCAAACTTTAGTTCAGAAACTGAGTGGTGTTTCCATTTAGGATTCAGAAAATGCACTTCAGCTGTATAATATTGAAGTCTTTGCTCCAATAATGGATAAAGAGTCTTTAATGTGTTCAATTAAAGCTTCACAATTCTTCCAGTGGTAACAGATTGTGCTATCACCCTACGAGAACTGTGAAGTGAGTTAATAGTGATCAAAATATCTGCTGTGCCTGTATCTCAATTTCCTTACATTACTGGCATGCTGTCTTGCTTAAATTCCAGGTAAAAAAAAATTGTGTTCTGCCCACCTTAATCGTAGCTCCTTCCAAAGCACTCAGCACTCCTTCAGCTCCCGTATTTACCCTTTATTTCTGCCCCAACCTGTTGAGCAGTCACTGGAGCTGTCAGGCTATGGAGCTCTGCTCATGATTCCTCCATGCAATCTACAAGTTCATTTTCACAGCATTTTCTTGGGAGAAAAGGCAACACATGAGTTATTTCTTTCCAATACAGCTGTACAATTTCAGATAAAAATATGAAGAACTAAGGCCAGATAAGTGAATGTTTCTGGGAGCTGTGTTGGCACTGTGCATTTGGTGTGCTTTTATATCTGTGTCATTTGCAGTAGAGAAATTAAAATATTTTCAGAGCTAAAAACATTTACAAAAATAATGTGACAAAAACACCTGTAATCTCTTTAAAGTGTGAACTGCAGTTCAACCAAGGTGTCACTCTTCTATTCTAACTAATAAAGCAAAACTTCTTTCAATTTTTTGTAACATTTTTCTCTTAAGCACTGCAAAACCTTTTAGAAGTTTTAGGAGTTATGGATTATCATTATCTTCATTTGCGAGAGGAATTTACTGAATCTCAGAGGAAAGTTAAATGAATTGGAAACTTTGAAGTACTGACAACTTCATTTTTGAAATCATCTTCTTTCTGAAATGTAAAATCATTTGTCATTGAAGATAAACTGTTCGCAAAATATGACTTCGTATTTTTGAAAGGGAGTCAGAAGAGTCTTTATATAAGCCTAAAAATACCTAAATATCTTAGGTATGACTGAAGCCATTTTGGGCTGGGAAGTCACTTAATCACTTTCTGCAATTCACAGTTGCAACCATTTCTTACTTGGCCATACTGTAGAAACAGCTGTTAATAAAATAAAGGATGATTGACTGCTTCCTTTAAAAACATGAGTAGAGATAAGTTGAATCAGTATTGTTACCTCTTCAGACTGTTTTCCTTTGGTTTTGGGCTTTTTTAAAAACCAAATTAGATAATAGGTTTCTGACCTATAACTAAGTCTCTTAATCTGAATGGAAACGTTTATGCTTTTGTTTGCCCAAAAATGCAGAGCCTAATGACTGACAGAAGATATCTTACCTCAAACCAAAGGGACTTCTTGGTTCAGTCAGGAACTTAACAGAGGAGTAAAAATGTTGAGTTTTAGCTTCAACATCAAGTAAACTGCATTTATTCCTCCATCAGCTTTGAATTTTTAAATGTTAGTTGCAAAGGGAAGGATACAGTTGGTGAGACGAGACCGTGTTTCCAAAACAGACTTTTCCTCATCTTTGCTCTATGGCCTGGACTTTCTCTGTAGCCATAATTCTGTCACAAAGTGAATTTCTTCTGATAGGTGACCTCTTTGTTCTCTTGTCCATATTTTAGCTTTATTCACTCTATTAGCATGCTGCAAAAATTCACATTTTCAAGTGGTTCTTCTGTAAGGTGCCACAATGTCCTGCTGGGGTCACCAAGCAAAGCTGACACTGAGATACATATGGTCTTTGTTGGAGAAAAATAGGGAAAATAAAATACAATAATGTGGTTATCTAAGTGAGTGATGAGGTTCAAGTAGTGCTGGGCAACTGAACCAGATGTTTCAGAAAAAAACAATTCTTTCTCTAGAAAGAAAAGCACAATTACATCATATCTGAGAATAAATGTGGGAGGTTGGGAAATTTCCTTTCCCTCTTACAAGTAACACTTTCCTGTTTTATAAACTTGAAACTCCCTTTCTAAGAGGGCCTTGATGTGCCTTCAAATTTAACTCCTATTTCAGAACTCAAGAAAAGTTGGCACACCAGAAAACCCCTCTGATTTTGGCAGCTACTCTCCTTGGTCTGTCTCTCATCCTAGATGATTGTGGCTGTAACAGCATTAATCACTGGTTTGTCTGTTTTTGTGTTGAGAAATTCAAGTACATGGGTTTTCCGCGTCTCAGAAGTTACAAAATTGGGGCTCATTGAAAACCAGAATTGGTTAAACAAACAGCAAGACAGCTGGTAAGGGATTTAACTTCTGTTATCACAGGATGAACTGTTCATGAACAAATGTAAAAAGAAGGGTAAAAATCAATTCTGCATGTTCATGCAATTCTTCATCGTGTTCATTGGCATATCAGGAACGTTAATGAGATGTCTCTGGCACTCAGACATGGATGAAATGAACAAGTTTAAAGAGCTATAAGTTATATTTATAGACCTATCATCCACATAAGCCAGATATCCAGCGTGTGCTGGTGAGTTCCACTTAAAAGAACAAAGAAATTCAGTGTGATGCTCTGCAATGCAGCTTTGGGTCGTGGTCACTTTTCAAGCCCTTCATCAATTCAGATTTCAGTGAACTTCATCAATTTAGATTTCAGCTGTGAGGACAAACCAGCATCCAAACACACTGTAGAGATGGGTGCCAAAATGTGGTGGAAATATCAGCTCTGCAGTGCTGAAAGAGTGGAAATCATGGAAAGGAGATGGATTGGGGCTTTATGGTGACAAATAAGGCCTGAGTTGGGGTGGGCTTGTTGGCCAGCAGTGGGCTGGGATGGGCTGTTGGCTTTCCTGCTGGTTGTTCTGTGATGCAACATTCAAAAACATTTCAAAGCACAAAAATCCACATCCTTTTGATCATAAATCCTGAGCTTTTCTGAGCAGAGACCTGGAACATTTGCTGTTTTGTGAAGAACGAGGAACACATGGTTCTTTGTAAATAATAAATGATAAAAATAAAGCATGAGTAACCATGCTGTAAAAAGAGAGCAGCAAATGCATTGAGAAATATCAACTGCAGGACCGGGATTACCTAATGAGCTATAATTTATTATTTGTCGTTTAACTTTAGAGTTTTGACTCCTAAACTTAACTACTTAATTACTAAACGAAGGGCTTCTACAAAATTAGTTTTTAAAAAATGAAAGTATGGAACTTCAGGTAGGATTTGTCAAAAACTAGAAACAATTAGAAAGAGGGTAATGAGAAAAATACAAAATGAGATAAAATACAGTTTGAACAAAAGAACAAAGTTTGAGTTCTGTCTACTTGCAGCTTATCAGTAAAATAAATGAATTCTGTGGGATGTGGAGTGCTCAGATAATCTTCTGAGTAATACTGAATGTCTCTGTCATAGGACATGCATTTAAGAAAAGGTTTTCCACAGAGTAAAATCATGTTTTGAGCTGTTGTTAGGGCTTGTTAAGGGTGGCATAGGGATGAGAAAATAATAAGTTTAGTCAATATGTATTTTATAAATATTATTTTATTTTTTTTTATTCTTTAATAAAAATAAATTAACTTTATAAAGTATTTTCTGGTACATTAGGCTTACGTGACAGCAGAATAATGACAAATTTATACATGTTAAGGATATACTACAGTAAAAGTCATACAATTCAGGAAACATAGTGTTTAAAATTTTATCTCTAAAATAAAACTATTTTTGTGTTTGAGGATTTAATTTTTTTTGATTCTTCAAAAAGAGCAGAGTTCTCTGTAGACTGGCATCTTTTATTTCAACTTCAAAATGAAATTCAGAGACTTCTGTCCTGTAAATATTTTATATAACCTTAGGACAGAACTGATCCTGCCCATGAATACCAAATAAATCACTTACTTCTTTCAGTAGTCACATTAACCATTATTTCCTTCTCATGATGGTATGAAATATATATTTTCAGGATCATATTATAATAATATCATGATAAAAAATTATTGATTTCTTAGAAAAATCTCTTTGCTCTAATAAATCTAGCTTGCTTTTCCAAGTCCAGCTCTGAGTTGCAGGCTCTGAGTGATCCCAGGGGCACAAAGCTGCAGAGGCACTGCTGTGATAGACTTTCAGGTGTCACTTCAGTGTCTCCACGGTTTATTTCCCTGTATTTCACAAAAATAGCACAGGAACTCTACAGTATGAATATGGCTCTATCAGTATCAACCAATCTATCTTACCTCAAGTGAGCTCCACATGCATCCTTTTATTGTTGTTTTCTTCACCAGAAAGAATATTTAGTTTTTATTATTCTGCTACATCCTATTGGTACTTTACAAATTTATCTCCAAAGTCTGGAGACATGTGAGTCACATGTGTAGCAAGATGCCATTTCTGGCTGTAAATCAATAAATCAATCCATCTATCTATCTCTCTGTCTGTCTGTCTGTCTGTCTATCCATCCATCCATCCATCCATCCATCCATGAAAAGAGGAGAGAATGGGTAAAGAAGAGAGTGATTTGCATTGGGAATAATTCTTTTTTTGTGACGAACTTCAGCACATTATTTATAGGCAAATCTATCCCATTAAATCTTGACAGAGGGATGTGTCAGCAGAATTTCCTGTAATTGGTACCCACAAGGTGATCCATACTGCATAACACCTGATTATTTTGAAGACAGGGAGCAGTGAAGTGATGCTCTTTTCCCTGTAGAAGTTCCCTGTGCAAGTTTTGGAATATCTTTAAGAATATTTCCAGCAAATTCACTATATTTGTGTGCTCCTACAAGACCATACTAATGGGAGAGAGCTGCTTTGTTCCATGAGAAGTGCTTCCAGGTAATGGCTTTACTCACAGTGACAGGCACTTGTGATGATCCAGAAATAATTCTCAGGACTGTAATTTTTCTTTTTTTTTTCTTTTTTTTTTTTTTTTTTTAACAATTAGCTGGAGTCTGCAGATTTCCTCACTGAGGGCTGGAACCAGAAAAAGCAGAGTTGACTAATGGAGCAGTGTGTAAGTGATATAGAGGTCACCTACCCATGGAGAACTAGAAAATGGTGCTCCACATTCTTTTAACAGCACAGCATTTTAGAGAGGAGCCAAGTATTTTTCCACCAGACTATATTTTAATATTCCAGAGCATGACTTTTACTTCTGAGTTTGAAATGTCTGACTCTGGGAGGTATTTGGGTATTTCAGTGTCTCCCACCTCAAACTGGGAAGACAGAGAATGTGCAAACCCCTTGGCAGCTGGGAGTGCTTGATTTGGGTGTGTGATGATCAGTGCTAGAGATGAGCAGTGTCTGACAGTGAAATGGTCCTGAAAAGTGATGGGGTTGATTTTCAGTCCAGTCCTTGCCCACATCTGGTTTTTCTATTTTATTTTAACCATTTTATTTTTTATTATGAACATTTATTTTACCCACAGAGCCAGGGTATTGCTCTTCTCACTGTTGGGGAAACTGGCAGGAGAGACCCTAAAATCTTAAATAGAAGGTTGCCTTGGACTGTAGGAGAGTTTCAAGGGTCTGTCTGGATGTGCTGGTGGATTTTAGAAAGCTTAATGAGCAAGAATCACTATGACAGCTATTTCAGTCATAGACAGGCTTGCTCTTTACCTCACAGCCCCAGAGCTGGACCCAAAATAGCTATTTGCATGTTCCAGGCAGGAAACACATTTCAGTTTGGTGACGAGGTGAAAGGCTGTGGTTCTTGTCTGTTTCTCTGATTTTCTGCTGCAGAGGGATGAGTCCTGGCATGCAATGGCTCTGGCAGTGTCCCTCCCAGGCCCTAGCTTGGTGATAATTGGTGATAATTCCTATGCTGAGGAAATGAGCAATAAAAAACAGGCTGAAAAAGGTAAATGAAAAAAAAAAATTATCTTTGGCGCAGTTCTAGCCAGAAGACCTAAAAATTAAATATTTGGGAGCTTATTAGGGAGCTAACTTGTATTACTCTCTTTCTTACAGTGCAGGGACACAGAAATCAGATATGAACTAGATGTTAAATTAATGAAGGTTAAGGCCAACAGTTTTAGCTGATCTAATTTTCCATTGCATAATACAGAGAAATCTCTCTTTTGGGGGTTTCTTTTGAAGGTGAGCAAGGGAAGTGGAATGAGATGTGTCCCTGAGGTTTCTGAAATGTCAAACCTTGAAGGCTTTATGTACATTCTTCTAAGATGTACAGTGGTAGAGAGGCTCTTCCTCATAGCAAATACCAGAAGATGTGAATGAAAAGTACAAAGTTTTGTTAAGTAACTAAAACAATTGTTCAAACCAAAACAAAGACTAAAATTGCAGAGAAGTGAATGTAATTAATGGGAAGATCCTGCTGTGTGATATGACAAGTACAAAACCAAATCTAAGTGCTAGACCTGTTCTTTCCAACAATGAGAGATGAAGGAGTTCAACCGTGGAAGACAGGAAATAGAATTAGAGATGAACCAGAGTGAAAAACTGGAATGAAGCACAACAGAACACAAATGAGAAGTGAAAATAAGCAAACATAGTCAATAGTATAATGGTTCTGAAGTAAACAAAATCTGGGAGAGGAGTCTGAAAATTGCAGTAGGTTTCACAGTGCTTTTCTCTGTGAAGGATGTGACTAATACAGTAACAAAGATGTTACTTGAAATGATTAAGATTGTGAAGCCAAGTCTGTTTTCTGATCTGCCTCAGTGTTTACTTGTTTTTGCAGAAGCAGAAATTCCAAGCAGCACAAATCCTGAGCCACGAGCAGGAGACTCAGGCAAGGGCAGGAGTTGTTGTTGTCATTGTTACCCAGCACTGTGGCTCTGAAAATGCTTTGCTGAGGTGCTTTAGCAAAGGGGCCAAGGAACATTTCTGCAGCTAATTATGGAGTAACTCAATCAAGGCAAGCCCTCTCCTAATCAGCTCTGTTAGAGGCAGACTAAGAACCTCCATTATATGGTTTTATAGAATTATCTTTCCAAGCCAAGTGACATGAGAAATCAGAAAACTTGTTTAACACATGCTAGAAAGCCTCATTTAATAATTCCTGTATGCTGCCTACAACAGCGTAAGTATAAACATTCATGATTAAAGCCTGAAAGTAGTTCTTTGAAAATAACAGGAGGAGGAAGAGACCAACTGCAATCCTTGACTCACAGGATTGCTGTAAGCCATCCACGGAATAAAATAAAGAACAGTTTGAGATGTATGTCAGGCAAGAAATCTCCAGTAGAACTGTGACAGAAATGTCATTTTATAAGGCATTAGAGAGATTTGATTTGGAAAATCGAGAACAATTCTTATCACTCAGGTTAAAAAAAAAATGACTTGCAGGCAATATAGACATCTTTGTCTTCAAAAGGAGGGCAAAAGGAACTGAGCTGCCAAAATGAAGATGAAGTGTTGCCATGGTTATAACTGGAGCTGCTCTGGACTTCTCTTCATCTTGGGGTTGCAGCATTAAAGCACCATGAAAGAGCTGTCCTCCACTAAACTCAGCAGCATGGCCAGCCAGGCCAGAAAACACCATATACAGAGATGTGAGCCACATACAAATACCCTTTGCTGTGGTTTTTTGGGTTATAGTGGATATCTACATCATTGGCTGTAATTACTGTTCCCTTCTAAATCTCTGATTTACCTTCAACCACTTATTTGATGTAATCAGTCCTTAAATAAATGCAATTTGCTTCATTATTTTTCATGCAACTGAATATGCACTAAATAGGTTCACACACAGACCAGAGTATGCAGTAGCTCTCCACTAGGAGACTTGGCATTGGCAGGACTTTAAAGCTGTTCAATACTCAGTAGCTCCTTTTTGTAACAAAAATAACATGGTATGAGAGTTGAAGACTTCTAAAAAGCTTATATTTTTCTGAACACAGACTTGTTGGTGTTTAAAAAAAAAAATTGAAAAGCTGCTGCAAGTCTCTTAAACTTTCCAGTTCTTAGTTTTCTTGTCACTTAAATGGAGTTACAATTTATGACAAATTTTCTGGCTCCAGTGGGTCTTCACTTTTACTCAGAATTAAACAGGTTCTGAACAAGACCCAATGATTAATGTTTCAAGAAAAGAAATAATTGCCAAGTATTATTAATTTCTTTACAGTATTTATAGACATCTTTCATAATTCTGAATCAGAATCTCTTTTGATATAGAAAAGCTTTGCAGGAGACAGAGGTAATGACATACTTCACACACATACCTTCCTAATGTATGCAAATTATTGTGTTTTTAGAAATTACACACAGCCACTGCAATCTTACAAACATCTGCAAATTAAAATGAAAGAAAATTACTTTAAAACAGCCTTGTTCATTGAGCATTTATCTTTCTACTAGACAAGAATACAAAGTAAAAAGAAACTCAGAAAAGCCAGAGGCATGAGCAGAACTTCTTATCACAACAAATGCTCCAACCACTTACGAGATGCTAGTTCTGAACATCAACCAATAGTGACAATATCTTTTAAGAAGATTGCAACACTTGATATTAAGTTTTGTTATCTTCCTAAGGACCAAATCCTGGCTCTTGGTAAAATCACAGAGTTCTGCTAATGCCTCTGATGAGAGCAGGACCAAACCTCGGGAGCCCAATTTGGGAGCGCATTATCTTTCCTGAGCGCCACCGTGAACGAGTTCAAATTAGTTGCATCACACTATGGAATAAAAATCTGTGCTTGCTTTTGTCTCTTTGTGTCTGTGCATGCATGTATGAAGGAACGTTCAGTTCTGCAAAATATAATATATTTTCAGTACAAAAAGCTGGCATTTTTCACAGCAAGGGGAACTGGCTCAGCAGCCAGTTAAGCTCTCAGTTGACATCTGATAACTTTTTGTCAGTTATAGCAGAAAAAAGTGCCACAGTTTATTGTTTATTTCACACAAAATTATAATTTTTAGAAGCTTGCTTTTGGTGTGGTATATCTGATTTTATGGGAGGAGAATGTGTGTCTGGATTCTGTTCTTGTGAATTCTCTGTTTATGCATGGATAATATAATCTGAAATGCTACCAAATTCAAAGAATTAGTTTTATATAGTTGTGTACATATGGGGCAATAAACTGCTTCCTTCATTTTCAGAAGTCTCTTTGAAAACTTTCAGAATTAATTGGAAAAAAAACTTTTCCAGTGAAGACTGCATTGCTTGAAGCCATGTAGGAATCACAGAGGTGCTTCTTGGTGTGAACTGCTGTGGCATGAAAATTCTATTTCATGTGCCTGATGTTATATAAGCAAGATCTATTTTAGAAAGGCTAAAATCTTTTAATATGCAGTACCACATATGAGAAATACAGAATGATTAAAGAGGGATCACTATTTTGTAAACAAGTTGTGAGTATCATTACAGCCTTTGCAGAAATTAAAAGGTTATATTGCTCTACAGAGTTTTAGGGAGGATGTTACATAACTGCTCAGTGCTTTCACTCTGTTTGTCAGTCTGTGTATCTCTCTGGGTGCATCTGCACAGAACTGATTGGAATATGAAAGGGTTTTTTATGCTTTCCCTCTTTTACAGATGTAACAGGGTCTCTGTGGATGGGTGCACGGTGCAGTTCGGGGGTCTGGTAAAAGATTGCTCCTGGCTTAAGGACCATGAAATGGGCATAGATGTATGTAATTGGTTGGTTTGCATGCATAAAAAATGCAAGTCAGAAACTGCTCTGGTTTATGCATCATTCTTTCTCCTCAGAGAGGCTTTTTATCATTTGTAATTTCCTCCTGAGGAGTGCCCCACATGCATTTCTTAACCACATACCC
Source organism: Zonotrichia albicollis (assembly GCF_047830755.1). Lineage (NCBI taxonomy): Eukaryota > Metazoa > Chordata > Aves > Passeriformes > Passerellidae > Zonotrichia > Zonotrichia albicollis. The sequence continues at coordinate 35,269,500 of NC_133827.1, read as the reverse complement.
TGAAGCAAAGAGAGGTGCCCAAGAAAGGATGGAAATCTTGAGAAATGCTGAGCAGCTCCAAGCTTTCCAGGAACTCTTTTTCTACATGGGAAAACCCTGCAGAATTTTAGGATTGCTTTCTTTCAGCAGAGCAACATCCACACCCTACAGTGCATTTCTGAAGCTGAATTTCAGGATATCAGGGTGGGTCCTGAACTGCTGCAGACAGCAGATGTGTGTCACTAAAGGCAGGCTGGTGACAGCCTGGCTGGTGACCCAGTGTATACAATAACTGTTTGCCATGTACAATATGCTTGTTTCTGGAGCTCGGTAGCCAGTGGAAATCTGAGATCAGAAACTGTCATTTTGAAAGAGCCAACAGTAATTGAAATCTACCTGAGGCTGGTTCACCTGAGGACTGTGTGCTTGCACTCCTTCAGCAGCTGAATTCCCAGTGCACCAGGCTGAAATGCCACATTAGTGCTCATGTCAGTGGGAATTATATGTGCAGCAAGGAGAAGTCACTGTTACAAACGTGTGGGCTTCTGGTTTTTGGCATTTTTAAACCTGATGCTGTATCCGTGGACAAAGTGAAAATTTGTTCTGCATGAGTTTCAAAAGCAAGGCAGTAATACATGGAAGCAGAGGCATTATAGGAAGGGCCAGAAAATTGCAGTTCCAGCCTGGCTCTGTCACTGATTTGCTGCTGTGTGACTCCAGAGAAGACACCCAGCATCAGAGCCAGGTGAGTGCATTCATCTGAACCAGTGATCCTGGCTCCCTGTACAGACTGAGCCAGTGCAGGCACTGGGTTTGGGGCAGAATTCATTTTCCCTAAAGCAGATATCTGAATCCTACTGATTCCTCAAAGGAATAAAAGGGTGCTTTAGCATTAGTCTTTAAGCTATGTAAGAGAATCACACTCAACATGAAGTATATGACACTCACACAACATGTATGGTCAGAGAAGATCTGCTTGGTTAAATCAAATGATTTTTCAAAAGGAAAAAGAACACCACATTCTTGATTTTCCAGTGCTTGGCTGGCACTGTAGTGTATTTCTGTAATAAAAATGACTAACATTGCAGAAATAGTGATTTTTTTTTTTTTATTCAGAGGCAATCATTGGGCACTTACTTTCTTTATCATCAAGGGCACTAAGTAGTCAATTTTATTAATGCATAATAGATGTAACCAAATTGGAATAGTTATATTTTGTGCTCATTTTGTCCAGCTAAATAAGATTTATGAGAACAGAGAATAATGGATCAGATGTTTATGTTATTGAATATGGACGGATTAGGAAAACAGTTTCCAATCTGATTTACAAATGAGTGCAATACAATTAGTGTCTGTGGTTTCAGAATACAATTCTCAAACTCCTGGCATCCCCAGTTGTTCTGGGAAAAATTGCCTAAAAATATAGGAGCTATAAGTCAAGACTCGGGTCTTCCAGAAATTCATCTGCTTGCATGTCTTGTGTTGGTGAAATCCACTGTGGCACAGCTTGTCCCATCAGTTTTGTATAATAAAAATAAGAAAAGTTTCCACAACCTCATCACTTCCCAAATTTATAGGGACTTTACAAGTTGTGTGGCATATGAATATTCAGGGCTTTTCCCCAGTGTGTCAGAATATGCTATGAATAATTTACAGCTGTGGGCTGAAGCCTTGTCCTTTCAGCTTTGGAAATGTATGCATCAACACAGACGTCTCCATTTCCTGCTGCTGAAACTGTATCCTAAATATTCTTTGTTCTAAATTGCCAGCCTTGCTGAGCAGGCCCAGGACACCAACATATACATGCACTTGGTGATGCTGTAATTGTGGCTGTCAAAAGGAAATTTAATGCCTCATGTAAATGGTTATCTGCAAATCCAGGATCCTTCCTATGCTTGGTCTCTTCAGCAAAGATGTTATTTATCCAACACACAGGAACTGGGCTCTAAAGCACATCAAGCAACATGGAAAACATTGTTTTTTCTAGATGAAGTTTCTACATTTGATGCTCTCGTGTCAGACATGAACTGGAGTGTTTTATTGCATTCTTTTCTTTGGTTCTAGAGGCATATTTCTGTTTCATTCATAGAAATTCCTGCCTCAAGACAGTATTTAAGTGGGAGGTATTTGTGTAGAAATAGATTGGTGCCATGCTTTATAACTGAGCTTTAATTGCAATAGGTAACAGTAAGATTCTAGTAAGGTCCTACTGAGAGTTGTCCTGGCGTTTCTTGTTGCTCCTAGAGAATTATATGGGTTGGACCATATTTGATTCTGCATTTAATGTTGGAATTAATGAATTCTATTTGTCATAGACTTGTTTAAAAGCAAGAATAGTTTTTAGGAGTGAACTAGAAGGATGACCCAGCAGTTTTCTTCCTTAACTAAATGTAACATAAACATTGTTACAATAATTTCCAGTGTGCATAAATTGCTTTGAGACAAGAAGGTCTATGTATGAAACAGAAACATGCTTCTAGGACAAAAGGAAATAATGTAATAAAACACTCCAGTTCATGTCTGATGGGACAGCATCAAATGTAGAAACTTCATCTGGAAAACAGCAAGAGGGGCAGCTCAGGCTGCCACTACTGAGCAAAGCAAGGCTTCAGCCTGAGCAAGTTCTCTTGTTCCCTGTCCCTCTCCTCTGTCCCACCGAGCAGCTGGTTCCTCTGGACAAGAAGGAAGGGCAGGCTGGATGTGCCTCAGCCACACATCTTGGCTTGGCTAAAGAGGAGGGAGATAGATAATCTTGGAGGCTTTGGAACAATTTAACTAAAACTGAGAAAGGAGAACAAGGGCTTGTGTGGGAGAGCTCTGACACATATCCAGTTTGAGGTGTCTGGAGGATCACAGCAGCTTCCTTTGGATTTACCCATGGAATCTAAAGATTGGCTTTTTAGGAGATTGCTTTCCTGCTATGTGCATATTCCATTTTTGTCTTTCTGCTCTCTGCTCAGGAACTTTTTTTACTATATACTTTCTCTTCTCACTGTTTCTCCTCAGGTTTGGAGGTTTTCTGTTTTGAAGTGCTAAATAAACTAAATAATATGCTGCATTATAATTTGTATTTATGAAACTGCTCAGTGGTCTGCACAAGGATAAGTAAGAAATAGTTTGAAGAAGAGGAAGAGATCTGTGTTTAATCTCTGATGTAAGGAAACTATTCCAGTCTGACTTACATATTAGTTGACCTGCAGCCCTAGGAAAATATTAAGGAAATATAAAATAAATGAGAATTCTGTACTTAATGAATTTTATCATTATTGCTTGAAAATTGATTATTGGCTCTCCAGTTGAAATTGGCTGTAGCTCAGTTGCTAGAATAACATGCATCTGACAAATTTAAATTTAAATCAAATACTTTTCACAGATAAGTTTTTTAATATTGGTACACAAAAATACCTTTCTGTGAGGTAATTGTTACCTATTTACTAGAGTGAGGAGAGAAAAAAGAAATACCACATTTCTAAATGTTCGCTTTCCTTCTGTTGCATGCTTCAAATAGGGGAATTTAGGCTCAAAATTCTGTATAAACAAGAGGCCACCCCCAATCAGAAAAGGTTTCCCTGTGTGAGATTTTCTGTAGGCTGCAGATCAGTTTGCCAGTTCTCAGCTGGGTGTTTTTGAGCGGGTCAGAGCTGCCATCTTTTGCAGCCCATGACATTTGCGGTGCCTGTGCCTGTGTGGTTTGGGCTGTGGGAGGTTCCCTGTTGGCAGCAGGAAGAGCCAGCAGGGCTGGGAGCATCTGCAGGAGGGTGGGCAAGGCTGGCGAGCAGCAGCCTGCTCCAAGTCAGCTCATCCCAACAGGGAAAGGCTGCTCTGAGTCACACCCCACCCAGCCCCAGGAGGCTCTGCCTCCCCACAGGACCCTTCCTTACCAACCCACTTAGGTGGTGGTCAAATACTCAACTTCTGCCCTCACACTGCCTCTCTTTCCAGAAAGGTGTGTGCTTCTTTGATATCTTGTTCTCTAATACTCAATCTCGTATTCTAGTCTCTGCAGTTAGCAAAGCAATGATCACATTTTAAGACAAAGTTGTTTACCTAAATCTTCGTAATATGGACAGTGTCTGAATGAAAGTGACAGAATTTCTAAATAAGTTATGCAACTGCAGGATTCTAGTTTCAAATTCCAATATCTTAGAGATAGTGACTTTTTATGAAACAACTGAATTTATGCTTTCAGTGGAGAGGAGGTGCTCTGTGTGCTCTGAACCTCAGCCAGGACCCAATAGGTTCTGTTATGAAGAAGGATCATTTTTGCTTCCCTCGAGTCAAGGCATCAAATCTATTTCTGATGTGATGGATCACTGTACCAGAATGGTTTCTCTGTCTTTTTGCTTTAACTGCTGCAAGACACATATAAGAGACAGAGGGCAGGGCAAGGAGAAAACCTTAAAAGTGGAGGGAAGTAGACTTGAAACTTCAACGAGGGTGTGAAAAATCTGTTGAGTGAAATACATGGGTGCATAGACCTGCAACTGGAACATGTTATCACAGGTCAATTTTCATTTCATTATGTGACTAATTACTGTAGTTGGGGTGTCAGCCTCAGAAACATCAGTCCCTTCAAGTTCCTCTACCAACAGGTCTCTTTGTATTGGTCCAATATGATCTGAAACTGCAAAGAGCTCAAGTACTTCATTTCCATCATATGGAAGGAATGTTTATTTCCCTTATGTCTCCCACAATCATATATCTCACTAAAACCCTCTAGATCTATCAGCACCCCAGGAGTAACATTTACCTTTTGTTGAACATCGGCACAACTGTTTTTCAGTGTTTTCCAATGTTCTGCAGGTGCAGTGAAAGCAGGAGTTGTCCATTGGACTCCTTGGTCCCCCACAAGTGTCCTGATATCACATGAAAAACAATCAAAATGGTGAAATAAAGGCAAACCAGCCTGTCTGTCAAATAAATAACGCATCCTATCCATGCCTGAGAACCAGACTTTAAGCTCTCATTCTCTTTGCTGCTGATCTCAATTTATGATAGTTTGACAGATGGAAAGGTCACCGTGCAGGTTTTATTTAAGAGGTTCATGCCATGGCAGCTTCTCTGCCAAGGGTAATAAGTTACATTAAGTAATTTGCCAGAAAGAACAAATCTGTTTTATTTATAATTAGCTGAGTTCTAATTATTTCTCCTAAATGGGCAGTCAGATAATAATGTGTAAACAGAAAGTAAGCACAGAACTGCAATTACTACATAGTTGATATTTTCCCCCAAGCTGTATAACACTTTTAAGCTTTACCATGGTACAGAACAAAACCACTCAAATTGAGCAGACCACAAACCTGTCCAAATTTCAAATCATCCATTTTTCCCTGTCATGCAAAGAAATGAGGGGTTCCTTTTCCACACTCATTTACCTCAAGCATTTTGTGTCATGGGAAATGGATCACCAGTGCACAGATCTGGGACTAATAACTTTGAAAAACCCCCTGAGTTTTATCTTCACTTCCTGGTAGGTTTAATAGACCCAAGCACGAGCAAAACATAATGAATATCAGAAAAGTGATTTCTGGTTGAAGAAAGCTGACTGAAACACCTCATGTAGTTAGTGAAGTTTTACAAAAAATATTGCACTGGAAAACTGATGAACACCTGAAAAACTGATATCAGATGTAATAGATTCATCCTGAAGCCTGGCCTCAGTGATCACAGGTGTGACAGTCTGTGCTGCCAGCAGTGTGGTGTTTTTGGGGGCTGCCCATGGACTCTCTCCCTGCTGCTGGAAATGGACAAATCTGTCTGTCTTTCCTGGATTTCATATGAATGGAATGCAAAGTTTGTCACTAATATTTTGCAGTAGATTTTGGTGGTAGAAGATTAAAAGAGTTAAAAGCATCCTCCATGGTGCTGCCCAATAAAGTTGTGTGTGGAAATGGCAGAAGTACCTTGGACAGCGACTCCTTCATTTCCCACATGAGAGGGAGCGAGGGAGGCAGCAGCTGGAGGGGATCCAAGGTTGCACAGTGCCAGATGAATGCAGAGGATCACTGAGGGATCAAATGAAGGCTGCTCCTTGTGGAATTGTGTGAGAGCCACTCTCTGTTCCTGCAGCAGTTGCTTCCAGAGCCTCAGGTAGGAATTCCCGCAGAGGGAGCTGAGAAACCTTTTTATTGTTCATCAGCTCCCAGCGCAGCCCTCACGTGCAGACTCACCAAACAGACTGCTAAAGGCATTTCCAGGGCAGTGAAACCTCCATCAGGGAGGTTCTGGAAGCTAACCTTCTTTTAGTTCCTGGAACTGAGGAACACAGCTGCATGCATTTACATTCCTGTCTTAAGGGGTGGAAAGGGTAAAACCCCTTTAATTTCAATACATTTATACTGTAATAATGACATAAATAAGCCTCTTCAAAGGAGTTGGGGCAGGTAGCTGGAGAGACATTTTGTCATCTACCTTTGATGAGAGCTTCAAGGCAAATAATAAATGAGCAGATGAATCTTTCTGTGGAAAGCCCTATTTTCAAATATGTCCAAATAACTTCTTTTTAGCAGCATGCTAAAAGCAAAAGCAAATCATTAAAAAGAGAGAAAATACTTCCAGATTAATAGGTCTGGCCACCCTAAAATTTCTCTCAAGAACTGCTGGTGGATAAATGAATGGTTCAATTTCCAGTGAATTATCGTCCGACTTATTTTCCAAAGAGTGAAAATAAAACTAAAAACAAAAACCAGAAGAATGTAATTAATTTCCTTCCTTCCTTCCTTCCTTCCTTCCTTCCTTCCTTCCTTCCTTCCTTCCTTCCTTCCTTGTCACCAGCTGAGTTTGCAAATTTAATTTAATGATTGACTAGTTAGAGGCACAAAGAAAGACAGCAAGAAAATGTAAATAAGTGAAGTAAAATAAATATGTTGAATTTGATAAAGCCATACATGAAGACGTCTGACATGGCTTGAGTTACAGAGAGGAGAAACAACCCTCTTGTGAATAACAGGCAGATTTTGGGATGATTTAATATAAGATATCCCTGCTGGTTAATGCAGGGTACAGTGCTGCAGTAATTCAAGCTGTGCTGTACAATCTTTACTGTAGCTTTAGGCAGATTCTCAGACATCCAAACAATAACAGCCAGAGGTTATCCAAGCCCAGGGGTAGCTTTAAAACTACTCCTGTTTCCTCCCTGAGAGGCACCATGGTTTTAATTCCTGAAACCTGGGCAAGGATTCAGGCCAAGGAAATTTTTCAGTAGGGGATATTTTAATCACTAGCTGTAGAGCTCTGACATATCCCTTCTCAGAGGTATTTAATAAAAATAAACAACCTAGTTAAGAACATAGGAGATGTATTTATAAGAGATGAAAGGAAGTCATGGTTTGGGCCATTGCTGCTTTTTAATGCATCACATTCAGTTCAGCAGCCCATAAACTAATTACTCTCATAATGATGTGAAAATAAACAGGAAGTTAATTATGGACAGTTATTCAAATTCAAAAGGGTCAAAACAGGAAAATGCCCGCATGCAGATCTATTCAGGTTGCAAAATCAGCCAAGAAAATCAAATTATTCTTGAGATAATGTTGTATTTTAAGAACTTGACTGCAAAGGAACTACCCCAACATGTAAAATCAGGTATGTGACTAAATGTCTTCCTGATTCAGGTCATGTAGAAATAGAGTGCAGAAATATAATCAAAATATTTTGATTTCAGCTGGTAGAGAAAGACCTGTTTAGTTGTGTGAACTGTGATGAAAGAAGGTGAGAGGTTTTCAGAACAGGACTGTTTCAAAGGGCAATAATTGCTATCATTACAAAATCTAATCCTGAAACCCTCTATTTGTATTCCAGAAATCTTTCATTGGAGGGAAGGAATGGGGCTGTTTTATAGAAGAGTAAAATCAAGTTTTGATTTGAGCTGATTGTGAGAGAGACTGTGAGAGAAATTTTTTCCTGCATGACTTTTTAGCTCTGTCTCCAGCCAACAGATATTATTCTCCTGCTTTGGAAATTGTTATTATTAAATATAATAGAACATGTTCTTACCTTAGTTTTGCCTCTGTGGTTTCAGATTTCTCCTACTGGATTCACAGGAGTAAATTACAACTGTATTTACAACAGCATATTTTAAATCTGTCTTCATCCAGCTGAAATGCTGAGTAAAATCCTTGCTCAATTGAAACTACAGAGTACTTTTAATTAATTCAGTATCCTGTCCCCTGTTATTTCCGTAGAACTGCACAGAGTATCCAGGTGATCCAAGCTCCTTTTCATTCTGGAACTGAAACCCAAACACTTCATCCATTTCAGGACTGAGAAATGTGTTCTCCCTACTCAGCCATGGTTTCTCACTCTGTGGATGGCTCTATTTTAATACAGAGAGCTTTGGTCCATTCCATGATGGAGATGGGTTTATTTGCAGTTTGGGTTCACAGGCCCCTGAACATCCCTGTGAATGATTGCATCCATTAGCAGAGAAGCTATATTTTCCTGAAAGAAACATTTGCAAGAGATATTAACCAGTAAAAAGGAGTTTTTGTTATTTTTTCCCCTTTTATGAACTTTCATTTCCCACTTTTTATAAACAAGGCATTTAGACTTTGATATTGCTGAAAAATCACAATCTACTCCTTGAGATACCAAATGTCAATTAATTCAATTTAGTTAAAACACTGATTTATGTTCTGAAAATGAGTCATTTTCCGTTTAGCTACAGAATACTTCACTTTCCACTTCAAAGAGAAGAATCAGTTCCCTGTAAATATTATCTTCCCTTTAAATATTTTTACTCATTGCACATCTTGAATACAAGGACTGCGAAATTATTTAATCCATTTTCTAAACGAGGTCTATCTTGGAGACACATCTGCACAATGCACATCATAAAAATATTAAACCCAGTGAATTGTTATACAATATATAAAAAGAGAGTAGCTTTTTTATGGCTGACTTTGAATCTGCAATCAGCCAAAACATCATTAGCTATCTCAAAGTCTTGGACATGTAGCTGATGAAAAGCTGAAGAAAGGAATGAAATTTGAAGAATTATTTGGTTAGTTTGTATCAGCTTTGATAGATTATTTTCCTGTAGAGTTTAAAATTTAGGGGGGAAGATCCTATATCTGAGCTGTGAAATAGTAGTTTCCTTGATCATCTGACATTTTTTCTTATAATTGGTGAGAGACAGGCAACCAGACCCCCAGATTTCTAATTGTAATTTGTAGTCCAGTCATACCTTCCCTTTTTCTATCTCTAACTATTTTCTCTCTCGCTTATGTTGTTGTTTTGAGGATTTAGTTTGTTTTTTTTTCTTGTCTCTGGTGTGATTTTCTTCTCCTCTTGTTTGTTTATTCAGATCCCTGCTTAAGGCAGGGTGTTGTGTAGCAGCACTGAGTGCTGACCCAGCCTCTTGTTTCAGTTTCAGATGTTTTGCAGGAGAGACTGAAATTACAACATTACAGAGGAAGGGATCATTTTCATCAGCTGCTTTTCCTTTCCCAGAGATTTTTATTCTTTGGGACATGAGAGCATCCCATCCTGTGGATTCTTTCCCCACCCCTGTGACATGAGGATGTTGTCCTTCAGCAAATCCATCTGTTCAGTCCGAGGAGACAACGCTTGACCAGGCACCCCTTTTGTTTCCACTTCTTTGGGTTTCTGTCCTGTGATTTACTGGTATTTGTGTAAAAACTCTGATCACTGGATTAGTTCATAGACAAATGTGCAGAGAGCTTGTGCTCTGAGATTTTTTAAATATCAGAGAACCATAGAATGGCTCGAGCTGGAAGGGACCCATAAGAACCAATTTATCACAAGGATATATTGTGGTTGGTTTATTGCCTGTGTGTGCTTCCTTAACAATGCATTTAATGGCATGACTTTGAAATGTGTTGTACATTCTTGATGGGAAATTGAACATTGTGAATATAAATTTCTAGATAGATTTAAAACAATAGACATATTTCTTTATTTATTGGAATTCTACCCAGGCAATTAATCTCTAAAAACAATTCAGAGTTATTTTTAGCATGGAGTTTGGGAGCCTGGCTCAGCTCTCACAAGCTCCTCACTTGGAGAACCTCACTGTGGCTGGGTTCTCCTGCTCTCTGTCCCAGCAGGGAGGTCAGGTGGGAACTCAGCATCTCTCACTGCATCTGGACACAGACTTTGCAAGGCAGGAAACAAAGAAAACTGAGCTTGAACCTGCTGTGCACAGGAGCCCCAGCACCTCCTTCACTGTCTGTTTTTTTTCCTAATCTAAATCATGTTGGAGTTTGATTTGCATGCTGATGACTAACACAGCTGAAAAGTTCATTAACTTATAAGAACAGAAAAATCACACCAGATTGTTTAACTCAATTAATCAGAAGTAACTCTCACAACAGATTGAAGAGCATTAGAACAAAAAAGGGTGTCCTCCCTGCATGTATCTCTCCTGCAGTGCAGCATGCAGATGGTCATCTTTAAATCTCAATTCTTCAGCTCTCGGAGTCCAAAATGAAGGCCCAGGCTTTGCAGTCTCTGTGATCAGGGCATGGCAGCTGCCAAGGTTATAGCTGCTCTTCCCAAGCCTTGAAAGAGGGAGCTAAGAATTGAGTGAGAACCATCCTCAGTGCTCTGGTCTGGAAATCTCAGCATTTGAAAAACAGTTTTGTGCAAAAATTAAGGTTTTCCTCATTTCTGAAAGAATGGATTTCACCCAGCTGAATTCTTGTGGATTTCTCTTGTTCTCTTCCTTTCTCCTCTCTCAGCTCTCTGCAAAATCAGTTCCAAAGAGGGAAAGGAGACCTCTGCATGGCATAGCTGGTTATTTTCCTTTTCTTTCAGATTGCACTGAAAGCCCATCAGCCTTTACGAAAATTCTCTTTCTTTAGTCCCGGGTAGCTATCAAAGACCTTAATTCAGTAACTGTGGCCACCAAACCCTGGTGGATTTTTTTCACATTCCAGTATAAGGAAGACAAGTGCTAAAAGTTCTCAGCAGACAGGTGAAGGCATTCTGTGCACTGAAAGCTCTTCTGTGCCTAGGTCAGGTGCTCTGAGGATATTTCACAAAAGAGAGAAGGATACAGAGCAAGGAAAAACCTTGTTCTGTTCAGCTGTGATACTTCACACACACTGGTGAGATCCTGTTTCTCCTCTTCCCTGCATTTGTGGCAGCAGCCCTGAATGATAGCTCCCACAGTTTGATGCAGAAACATTTTGCTGGGGAGATAGGTGCTGTAATCTCTGTTTAAATTTAGTATTATGGCTAAATGCCCTTGGCTGCTCCTCTGGCAGCCATTGAGACTTGGCTGATTGATTTCTCAACTGGTGAGCAGGAGCCTGCAGAGAAGACATTGATTTCTGTAAAGCTGGTCATATCATGTCCTAGGATAATAAGCAGCTTAATTCAGGCTTTCAGGGGTATTTATGAATGAAGCTGGGTCTGTGTCACCCCAGCCCCCTGCTATCACTTGTCCTGTACAGAGGGCAAATTTCTCACCTCCGTTTATCTCCTCAGTGTTTTGACATATCTTGGAAAAGCAGGCATTGTTATCTGGATTGAGGGAAAATTTTTATTCCTAGTTTAGCTTTCTGTGCAGCTTTTTTCCCTTCTGCCTTCCCCTCCCGTCCTCCTTCCCTCCGTGCTGTTGCTGTGCCTGGATGTGCATGAACGTGTAAATGAGAGGGCACGACAGGGATGGCTGATAATGAGGGAATTTCTGTCTTCCCCCTCCCCTCCCTTTTATCCTCTCAACTCCAAATATTTCCTAAAAAAGCACTGACACATGGCAATGTGCATTTATTCTTTCATCCTGCCTGTTCAGTGAAGCCTTTGGGGTGTGTTTAATTTTCTTGTTTTGATGCACAGATTTTTTTGTGTTCTGTTTTATTATATGTTACTGCTCCAGAAGGCAGCTCCAGAGCAAGTCATGATTTCTCTGAGCAGAGGGGAGCAGGGTCCATCAGTGCCCTGACACTGATACACTTTGTTTTTAAGGGCAGACCTCATGAGTCCTTGTGTGTATTAAAATAATTCTCCCTTAGTATCATTTCAGACTCAGCTTCTTTTTGGTAATATGTGTCTGGGATCAGTGATCAGAGAGGGGAAGAAATGGAAAAATGATGGAATGAAGGTGCATTTCCTTTGAATTTTTCACAGCAGACTGCTTTCAAAAGCAAGCAAATACAAGGGAAATACAGCTGCAGATGATGACAAAGGAAATCGGATTTGCTTAAACACAGCTGGAAACAATGCTGGAGATGAAGACAGTGCTTTGAAATATTTTTTATGGTCAGTAGCTGCATAAGAACTTTCCAAATAAATTCGATTTGTTCTCAGGCTGAAATGCTTTGTGCAGTAACTTTTGGGAACATTTGCAATATATTTGGAGAGTGAAGCAATTTTAATAATACTGTTGCCTTCTGCCTCTTGTTTTATCCAAAAAAAAATCCAAAACAAAACAAAAAACCCATGTTGTTCTCATAGCAATCTGATAAAGTAAAGAGTATCCACTATCCTCAGACTTTCTTTTCTAGCCAATCATATCAAATGCCTCTCTTTGGATTGATTTTTTTTTCTTCATGGCTCTTCATAGGCCTGATTTTATGATAACTATAAACAAGTAACTCAAGCCTACTCCCTTTACAGTGCAAGGGAAAGAAACCCACAGTTTTACATGGGCTAAAATTTTCTTTTGGTCAACCAAAATATTTTTGCTTTTCTTATGTACCATGATTTTTTCTTGGTGAAAAAAGATTTCAAATTTTCATAGCTTTTTATTTAAATTGCAACTACTGGCTGTCAAGAATTTCAGGAAACTTTGTAGCTGACTAGGAAATATGACAAAAACAAAGGTAGAATTGTATATTTTATTTTAAATCTCGAAATTTTTGATCCCAAATAAGTTTATGTGCTAGGAGCACAAGGAGCCCTCAGCACAAACCTGGGTTGGAAGTATCTCATACCCCACTGTGCTGTGAAATATAAAGAAAGAAATATGTCTATTGTTTTAAATCTATTCCATGAAATATAAATAAAGAAATATGTCTATTGTTTTAAATCCATCCCGTGACTCAGATATTGATTTTTTAGGTTGTTTTGGTTTCATGTTAGGGAGTGGATCAGGAGGAGATGTTGCCCAAATGAATGGAGAAGGATCAGTGTGGCTCTGGTCATTTCTGTACCACACACTAAGGAGATTATTCCTCACTGGCTGATCCTAATGAGGAAGAGTAAAATGCTATTAAGGCTTTGAGTAAATCTCCTTGCAGAATAAACCTCTGGTGTGCCATTTGGATGGCAGAGGCAGGGATCTCGTTTGATGCAGTGGAAGTGGGTTGGAATCTATAGATTCTGATTTCTAGTGCCACCTGTGACACCAAGAAGAAACATAATCTTGCTCAGGTGATAATCTTGGTTTCCTTCACCTCAATCTCCCAATTTGCAGCTGATGAAGTTTCCTCATTTCCCCTGGTGGAGCCTTGTGCAGAGGGAAATAAGTTGAATGAAGAGGAGGAACGAAGCCCTGTTGTTATTCTGCCATGTATCACAGATGAGACCAGACTGCAGTGTGCTATCTGAAAGGCTTTTATTCCTTCCTACCTCAGGGACAATTGAGCTTTAACACATGCATAGCTGATCCTGACAGCATGTCTCTTTATCTATTAAGTATCATTTACACTGCAGGCTGGCTGAGAACTGTATTCAGGGGAGTGCAATTCCATTGCCAGAGCATTGATCAAAAGGATTTTCTTTTAATGCTAACAGACAAGGCACAGGCTATATATGAATGTAAAATGGAGTTCTAGAACACTGAAGGACTTATTTTCTATTAGAAGATAAATTTGTTTCATTAATGAGGTGGTGAGGGATGTCTGAATTCTACTTTTTACAACTTCCATGGAGGCAGTGCAGTAACCAGACACCTCTGTGTGTATGGAACCTGTCTATGTCAGTGAATCATTAAAAAATCATCAGCATTTGACACTGAATTATTTAACTGCAGTGACAGGTCATTAAACCCCAGTCCTGCAAATTATTTCTTGACTTTTTTTTTCCTCCTAAAGATGTATGATGAGCTGTAGAGGGAAAAGGAGCTTTTTTTGGTCCTGGTACTAGGGTTGGCTCTAGGATGAGCTGGACTTAATTCTGCCACAAACTATGCAGAATTTAGATCAAAAACATCTAAATATTCCCTGTTCTTCCATTTTCTATTAAATGAGAATAATTGCATGACTTTGTCCCCCTCTTCTGTGTTTGGGGGAAGTGACTGTCATGTGTTTGCTCAGTGTCAGTGACAAAAGGGTCCCAGGTTTGGGGGGTGCACAAAGGCATCCTATGAAAGAAAAAGGAGCAATAGTAACTAAACTCAAATTTTCATGATTTACAACATGAACTTTCATAAAAATAAGAAAACATTATTTTGTCTGAGACAGTTCTTTGTAATCAAATGTAATTACCTGCAAGGACTAATTAACTCATGTGCTTTCTTGAACAACAAAACCTGAGCTGCTTTTTCTGTTCCTCAGAGTGAGAACATATCACTGCTTTATTACCCATTATTAAGGAGAATATACCTTAGAGTACAGACTGTGGTCTGTGTTGCTGCTTGTAGTCATGAGATTGTTAATCAGTCTTACTAATTTGTTTTTATAAAAATATTATTTTATGTTACTGCTAAACTTCCTTTCTTACTTAGTATAATACGAGTAGGAAATATTGCCAGCTTGTGCTGTTCATTAGGAAAAACTTGTATTCAGTGTAGTCCAGGGTGATACTTTCACAAGGCTCTCGTTTCCATGTTAAAATTTTGTTAAAAATTAAACATAAATGTGCTTACAGAGATAGTCTTCACAATTGCAGATGCATGAGCTCCTCACAGCACTTGAACTTGCCTGATCTGCTCCCAGGCAGGGATAACCAGCCAAGGGATCACTGCAAACAGAGCTGTCCTGCCTCCAGTGCTTCAGCAAAGCATTTCAGAGCTGCCTCCCATCTCAGGGTGTGGGCACCCCTTTGGAAATCCAGCACAGAATCCTTCCATGCCATTTAACAAAGTGGTGTTCTTGCTACTCAGAGGTGTGAGCTATGGTCTCCAAAAGGTTCAATCATTTTTGGCAGGTGGGTTTTGATAGGCAGAATTTTTTTCTGCCACTTCTGTGCAAGGACAGGATTCTGTATTCCCCTCTGAAATTAATTCCTCAGCTGAGATTGCTGGGTGGTGTCAGTGGGTAGGACAGGGACATCAGAACTGAGAGCTGCATGGAAGTCACCAGCTCACATCAAATACCTTTGGATGGCTTTGAAATTTGGCAACTTTGTCAAGTCATGGCAGAGCTGATCTTGCACTCTGTGCCATATCACAATACTTAATTCCTGACATACTTAGGCTCAGTTAAAAGAATTCTCTGGGTCTCTGTTCTTTTTTTGATGCTGATCCTCTGTCTTGCCACTGATGATAAATCAATATTTTGCATACTTAGTTATTATTTCAATTAATGTAATTTGTAAGTCAATGCCAACTTCTGTTTTCCAGACGTTGTCCAAACAGCTGGGGGATGTTCCCTTCACAGATACCTTCCTGGAATTCAGGAAAGAGAAATTAGCTTTTCTGTCTGAACTCTGAGTGGTAAGAGGCTTCACTTCTTTTGACGTTTTTGTTATGCAGGGAAATCAAGTCCTGGAATCAGAACAATTCATTTATCTCACAAAATTAGATTGGTTTCGGCACAACCCAGTAAAGAACATCTGTGGCTACACACAGTGTGCTATTATTGTATCAACCAAATGAGAGGACTCTACATGGTATTTAATCTGAGAGATGCCTCTAGTGCAGCTGTAATAAAAAATAAAGTGTGGTAGTTTTGAGTACATGATGTACTTAACTCCTTTGCTGTAGCAACTGTAAAGCCCAAACAAAAGAAATTCTGTGAAGGTTAGAGAGCTTCTTGTGTTTGTGATACCACTGCACATGTGAACATTTCTTCCTTTGGAATGTTGAAATCTATTTTAAAAATAAAATTGTTTGATTTGTAGCTGGTTCCAGTCCTCCACAAAGGCCCAGTAGTAGAACTGTTTTATACCACTTCCTTCTGAAGTACAGATGATCTTGAGGTGCAAGAAATCTCCTCTCTCTCTCTTTTGTCTGGTAAGACGTAAAAGAGGGGAGAGGCTCATGGGCTGATGGTGATTATTTAATCCTTTTGCAGCAGTCTGTCAGTGTTAGGACTTGCAGAGAGTAATTTCTGAAGGGTATCATCAGAGAATGCTGTTCAATATTTCATGGTCTGGGAAACAATCTGAA
The DNA here is from genome assembly GCF_047830755.1 of Zonotrichia albicollis. NCBI lineage: Eukaryota > Metazoa > Chordata > Aves > Passeriformes > Passerellidae > Zonotrichia > Zonotrichia albicollis. Next base: position 35,253,284 of record NC_133827.1, on the reverse strand, counting down.
ACCCTGGAGACTGAGGCACTTGCACTGTTTAAAGTCCTTGGGCTTCTGTGACTGCTTTCAGAGGCAATTTAGGGACAGCCTGTTATTGTATTAAAGGAATACACAAAGGCTTTGAGAATTTTGAGACACAATAGCCAGTTAAAAGAAACATGGAATGAACAGAAGAAGAAAATGTGAAGAGTCCTTTATTCAGCACATGGTGGCTGTGTGGCTGTCTCACATAACTTTGTGGGATAACCAGGAATACTTAAGTGAAGGTGAAAAATAGCTGGTGTCATTAAAAATTACTGGAGGCAAATGGGAAGGTAGGAGCACAGAGAAATGCTTTTAATTATGCTCACATTAAAGTATAGTAAAATTAAATGGACTGGGTTGAACTTTGGTGACAGTTTCTGGCAAAAGTACTGAAGCAAGTTTATAAAAATAGAGGTCAAGGAGTTCTGGTTACATCTTATGCAAGAGTGAATATAAAATATGAACCTGTGACCTACTAAACCATGTGCATTAGGTAATATATATCTATATCTGGTAGCTTCATCAGTGGCTTGCAAAAGATATATGGAATTTTTGGAAATTCACTTTAAAGTGCACCTGGAATTGAAACTAAGCAGTGAAGTACAGAACAAGCAGGAATAATAATGTTTTTAACTATGCTACTGAAAGTTGACTGTGATTTTTGGGAGCTAAACCATAAAATGACTGAAAACAGGTTCCATATTCTTTCAGCTTCAGACATCACTACTGAGCCCTCCCTAGACAAAGAATGTTGTCAGGAATCTGTGATTAAAATCAATTACTGCCTAGGCAGCTTACCATCTGGAGAAGGGAAATCTTTCATTCTCTTAACTTGTGCATCTCATTTTTGATTTATGAAAAACTCAGGCAATCCACTGTGCTCAGTAACTCAGCTGCTTCCGTCCTGCTCTGTATTCAAAGTTATTTTCAAAGATACATAGTCAAAGCTTTTTCCCCCATATTTTTTCTGATGTATCATTAAATTGTCTTTACTTTGGTAGCCAGTTCCTTCTGCACTTAAAAAAAAAAAAAAGATTTTTGATGAAGATAAACAAGTTTGCATTGATAATTTTGAAAAATCTGTGACTTAAAATGCCTGCTGCGTTATATTTTCTCTAGATAGAACAGTTAAGTCTTTCATGTTTAGAAGGTTCCATTCAGGTGGAAGTGGAAAGGACATCCAGAATGTAGAAACCAAAATTGTATCACACATTTATGTCACCCTGATGAATTGCTTTGAAATAGTCCCCAATATGATTTCCAAAAAATGTATTTCCAGAACATTTTCTCTTTTAAATGTCACTATCTTCTCCAGTCTGGGAAGATAACTAAATCATACCTGTTATATATGGTCAATTTTCTCTTCCTGACTTATTTCTGAATTGAATTCAGACAAACTAAATTACCTTTTGGGATTTCAGGTGTTTATAACGGTTGCTGACCATGATGCTCGTTCATTGCAGAATAAGTTACACAGATTTTCTGAAATTGGAGAGCAGCACTTCCTGGCATCTGAGTAGGTTGGTTGACAAATGCATGTTCCATTTATAGAAATTCTGCATTTAAGTAGTGATCCTAAATCCAATTCTCTAACAGGGCTTTCATATCAGAACTTCCTTGGAATGATTAGAAGGTGATAGTTGGTCTTCTCAGTTGTGTCTGCTAGTGATATGTGAATTATCCTATGTGGCATAGGTTGATTGACATAGAACTATGAGCTTAATATCCACCCCTTTGTTTTCAGCATTTAAAGTTGAAATTCTCTGTATACTCTGTAGTTCCTACCACTTTCATGTCTATCAGGGCTGAAACCTTGGCATCAGGGCCAATAAATCTCTTTCCCGGAAGGATGAGAGTGAAGTAGTTCACCTGTACTCTCATGGCTTTGTAAAGGCAGTAACTCAACTCTCCGTGGGATTAAATCCTCAAGGATTTGTTTTTCTCCTTTCTTAAAAGCACCTGGGGTCTTGTGGCAGAACAGAAAACAATGAAGGTTGTGCCTGAGGTTTGGCTCTGAGTCCCTCTGTGCTTCACCCATTTCCCAGGCAGGTTTCTGGAGCTTGGAGCTCACTGACAGGAATTTTGCTCATTGAGGTGGGTGAGAACAAGCAGGGCAGTGAGCAGAGTGGGAGGGAATGGCTCAAATGAGCAGGGAAAGGGCTCTGTGGTGTGAGTGCTATGACAGCCACGATTCCCTTCCCTGGAAGGGCTGGGGAGCAGCAGGGAGCCCCATTCTTGGCTCTGTGGGAGCTACCTCAGCCTCAGAAATGTGTAAATACCAGGTTGCTGCTCCCCTGCAAGAGGGGGGCAAGGAAGCATCTGAAAAATACTGAGTTGCTTTTTCTGATGCTGTTTTCCATCCTCCTTTGTAGATTCATTTCCCCATATTTCTGTATTTGCCTGTCTGAGCCACAGCAAAATGAAGAGCAAGCTGTCAGAGCAACAGCAAAAACTGCTCTCCACTAAAAGTGGGGAATGACTGAGAAAGGTAATGAGAACATATTTTGAGTTCTTATTTTCTGAATCCATATTGCATTAACCTGTTCATTAATTTTTGTTTACCTCTTTGTAAAAGGGCTGGTGTGTTAATCAGAGTGACTTTATGGACAATACTTTCAGTTTAGAGTTTGCTGTGTTGCAAGTGCAGAGATTGCCTTGCAGCAATCGTTTGTGAATAATATTTCGGTTTTTGTTACCAGACCAAACAAGCTTTGATGTGCTAATGGTGTGAGATGAACAAGTCTGAGTTATGAGCATCTCTCAAGGAAAAAGCAGATCCTGATGGCACCATAATAGAGATGCTTTCCTTCCCCTGTCAAAATGAATTCCCTCTAGTTTTATAATTTTATTGTACCTTTTTTACCAGCTGAAAGAATATCTGTGTTCTGCCAAATTCACTTTTAGCAAGGCCATCACTTCCAAACCTGTTATATCATATATTAATAAATAAGAGATGTATGGATTGAATGAACAAACTATTTGTAAAGTTCAGGAAATTTTTCAATTAAAACATTTCATCTTCAGGATGCACAAACAGCTATCTTTCTAAAGATATAGATATGAGAAACATGGGTTAAATATTTTAAAATTCCCATTTTTTTTTTTTTTGAGCAGATAAATGTCCTTTGTGGTTACAAAGGATCTTTATTAAAAATTATGGAGCTTTTTTTCTCTCAGCAAAACATATTTTCATCGTAAAAGACAGTAGTGAAATAAAAGGAAGGAAAAAGTAAACAAGATGAGTGTAGGGAGATATTGGCACTGTTTTAGTCAATACATCAGCTATTTGTGGCTGTTAATCAGATGTATTTGCTTTATTGATCAAATGACACATCCTCACTTTGTGTGTGTGTATGATGGTAATGATGCTGCAGCTGCAGGTGAATGAGTTGGGCTCTAGTCCAAATCTGTAGTGTGGAGCATGAAAAAATCCACCTGGATTATTAGTACTTCATTTGAGCTTGCAGTGTAGGGGTTTAGATTTCAGCTTGCATGTTAATAGTAAACTCATTTAGCCTCTGAGGTACCATAAATATGCCACACTTTGAGGGTGGCAGCGGTCTGTTTAAAGATCTTTGCTCAGCATTAATTTGATATGAATTTGAGGCTGTAAAGCTGAACGCTGCAGTTTGGTGTGGCACATTCCAGGCCACACAAAGGTGTCCAAGCCATCAGGACCAATTTTATCTGCTAAAGCAGCTGTGCTGCCACCAGGCTTGTTCTGGCTTGCTCCATCCAGCACAGGAGCTCCTGTCACTGACGTCCCAGCTGGGGGCTGGCTTTGTGCACCTTTCCTTGCAGCATCTTTCACAAATGGGCAGGATTCTCACATAGTTTGGCATTCTCATCAGAGCAACAAGGATAACAAGCCTCTGTTATATTCATGAAACATTGAATCTCCCAGTAGGGCCAGGTAGCCCAGGGAAGCTGTGGATGCCCCATACATTTCTGTAGTTCTGAAATGACTCTTTCTGTCACTTTTTGTGCCTTTTGAGCTGCTATCAGCTCCAGCTACTGCAATGAGCAGGATTCCATAGCAAGGTGAAGTGTCAGTTTAGAGACAGACTGTTGGCTTGATAACTTAATTTTAAAAGACAGATTTTTTTTTTAAGTTTTCCTTACAAAAGAAAATGGGGATGTTAAATTAATTTTTCTACTTTTCTGGGAGCTTGAGGCTACAGTGGGTGACTGCTATGTTTAAACTGCCCTAGTCAGCAAAGTCACAGGTTCCTCCAATGGAAAATTGGTCAATTATCAGTTTCCGCAAGCAAGAAATACTCTATACCCAGCAAATCTGTCTGACTTGATTAGGAAATCTGGAGTGAAGGCATTCAGCCTCTCTTTACCTGGGGCTAGGTGCTTCTAAAAATTCTGCTTAAAACATCTTTTTCTTCAACTTGCCTGTTTTGCCTGTCCCAATCAAAAACTGCCTCCCTTTCCCTTCTGCCTCCTCACAGGAGGTGCACATGGAGTACGTACTGAGTGTGTCAACATTTTTTTCAAAAATTCTGTCCTGAAGGCTTTTCATGCCTCTCTGTTTGTTGGGTAAGTTCTGACGTGTTTATTTTTTCATTATTATGTACAGAATTTAGGGCCTCAGTACTGGAACTGATTCTGTGCAGAAGAAAACTAGTGCCCATTTGCAACCCCAGTAATTCCAAAGGATGGGATGGGATGGGATGGGATGGGATGCCAGGGGAAGGCTAGGTGAAAGGGTTTTGAGTTAGTCACAGCCTTGAGATCATATTAAAAAATATACAGGCTCCAAATTACCCAAATGTTATGTTAGAAGATCATAAGCCAGATATTAATTCTGTAAACAGAGAGAGATTAAATATCCTGGGTGAGACAGATTTAATAATGAGCTTGGGAATGAATCAGGCTGCCTGACCCCTGTCCTTGCAGCCTTGCTCTGAAGGTTAAAACCTGTCAGCAGCAGCAGCCAAAATCTGTGTTGGACCATCTCTGAGCACTGCAGAGCACACCCCACCTCCTGTCCACCCTTCAGGGGTGCACAGACCCCTCCTCAGCTGGTTCTGGCCTCAGTGGGATTTAATCAGGTGGGTGGATCAAATTTTCATATCTGGGTGCTGATTCTGGAGATTTTCCTGGACACATTGACTTATCTTTTGTTCATGGAGTATGCTGAAAAACATTAAGAATCATGAAGGTGACAAGCATCTCTGGTTTTCAGTTAATCGTAAATCTGCTGAGAATTTATCCATTTTAGTTTAGGAACTTGTTCTAGGTGTAGCCTAACATGCTGCAGGGCAGCTCTCCTATGAATTAGTTAAAATCTTTGCTGGCAGGAAAGTGCTGCATGGTTGTGTTAAGTAGATGCCACTTGGACCGTATTTTTTCCTGATGTTTGTCTTAAATTTATTGGGTGAATATGCACCATAGGAGTGTCAAGCCCCTTCATTTTGACAGTTAAAGCACTTTTGCACTACCTTAATGAATAACTGGCAATATTTCAGTCATCAGACAACTCCAAGAGAACTGATGCTGAGTTTCCACAAATGCAAATAACATAAATTGACTCTTGGGTTTTTTTAAGACAAATGAAAAGCAAACAGTTGAAACAAAATTAAACTGCCATTCAGCCTGCATGCTCACAGCAACTTCTAGTGGTTGCAGTTAATGTGAATGTACTTTTTTTTTGGTTCAATCATTATTTTTAACAGTGAAGCCTATCTAATCATTAGCTGGATCATGAAGTCAATTCCTTTCATGTATTTAGTAGCTCATCTTGCCTAAATTGTTTCAGTTCCTCAGAGATAGTTTTTGAATATGTATGACATATTTCAGCATAATAACTAAGAAGTCATTTTATGTTGCATCTCATTAGCAAAATAAGTATCAAAACAGGTTTCCCTGCCCTTAGAGGAAGCTCTTCAATTAGCTCCAGAGAACAATTCACCTTCAGCTCCTTCACACTTTAATACCTATTCCAGAATATTTGACTTTAAATACTGGACTAGACTCACTTTAATTTCATTGCATAAAACTTACTTTTCCTCTTCAAGGATCATAGAAGGCCAGACCAATTTGGGACTCAGTTGGGAATAAACCAAAGTCTGAATCAAACAATTTGTTCTGTGCTTTAGCCCAATGTTTTTGGGATGGACACCTCATCTCCTGCTTTCAGTAACATGGGGTGAGGCTTCTGAGAGCATCTGGCTGCTCAGGTTTCCCCTTCCCACAAATTCAGGGTACAGAGATATAATTTGTGCAGTGGAGAACCCTCAGTTCAGTTGTAAGAGAGATTGCAGAACTGGCTCCTCAGTTGTTTTCTGTACCACATCAATAGATGGCCTATAAAATAAATTCTATATATGTGGCTCCAAAATAAGAGTCATGTTTTAAACAAGTAAATCCTTGCACCCCAACTGGGATAACATCATTCTCTGCCGCAGCAGAGCACAGAAATCTCTGAAATGTGGTTTGTGGTACCACACAACAATTTAGGACAGGAAACAATTCAACTCTGTGTTCACAATCAGAGGGAAAGGCTCTGGAGGTAATTTGTGCTCCTGTAATCAAGACACAGTTACTTCATCTTTGAGATCTTAGGACTGCAGCCCCATGAGTAAATGACCATAAAAACTGTTGGCTTCTTTTTGTTCCGTTGGGATTTTTTGGTGTTTTCTCAGATGGCTGCATTTTCATGTGGGTAGAAATTCTCAGTGGAATCCCTGGGCCCAGGGGATGTGTCCCAGGAAAAATTAAAGCTTGAATATCCATCTGTGAGAGCCCAGCTCGTCCCCCTCCCCAGTGAGGCGGCATCAGCCTGTGGGTTAATTTCTGCCAGATTTTGTTTTGGCAGCCAGTGCTTGATGATAGGTTACCTCATGATGGGAATTGGATTGCAGACCTTGCCAGCCCTTTACCCCAACATCTAAAATCTTTCAAAACATTTTTTTTCCAGCAGACCACTTTAATCCAATAAATTTTACCACCATGTACTGTGTCCAAATTCAGTCTGGTGCTTAGAGCTGCCCACAACTGAATATTCATGAATTCCAGGCAAACTTCATGTTTTGCTATGCTCTTGCTGTACCTGGCAAGTGAATTTACTGCACAAATACATCACACTCAACCCCCCCAATGCATTAACCTTGGCAGCTTTAATTTTTAAAGACATTTTACTTAACTTTCTTTCAGTTGATAAGGATAAAGCAATGTTGGTGGTGTTACCTGATTCGAGACCTCTCTAATTACACTATTTCCAGCATATCCTCTGCTGCTGGAGAGGATTTTTGTACTGGGAAAGATTATTTTATTTTTCTGAATTAAAATAAGCTGCCCAGTATGCCCAAATACACAGCAGTAAAACACTTGCTTTGGTAAAGAGATTTTGGTACTTAAAATTAGATGGTTTTTATTTTATTTTACTGTGGGTGACTGTCCAGTGAGTTATTAATCACAAAAATGTCAATATTCCAGCTGAAAGGTACTTATCAGATAGGTGTTGAGACAAAAATACACTGTTTTTTCTGTACTGGCTATTTGTAGTGATAAATGCAAATTTAATTACCTAATTAATTAATAATAATTAATTAATGCAAATTTAATTATTTTAATTATTTAATTAATTGGTTTCACTTGGCCTGCAACCTGTCCCTTGTATAATTTTTGCAGGGGATTAATTATTAATTAATTATTTCCATTTTTTAATTTCCAAAGAATATCAGTTGACTTTTACAGCCTCTTCAGTGCTCCCCAAGGCTTCATATCACACCTAAATGCTCATTTTCACCACCTGAAGATATTTTCTGACCTGAATGGTTCTATGAACCTGATCTGTACTTCAGCTTAAGGAAAACCTGCACACGGATTGGATTTTGGAGAGAAAGATTTGAACATCCAGCTGTGAGTGTATTTTGTATTCTGTCTCCCAGTTTCATTCCATTCCTGGGATGGAGCAGGATGGGTCTGTCCAGCCAGCTCGTCCCCCTCCAGCCTGGTGCTCTGGTCTGTCTTTCAAGCACCCTCATTAAATGCTGATTTTTCTATGCGGTTTGCACTTTGTTTTTGTCATGGGGATCAATGAGTTTGAAGAAACCTCAGGATTTTTGTCGTACACCCTCCTGCTTACCTCGAGGCAGGTCAATCTGTATTTCAGAAATAAAATGCATGTTGGACTGGAAGACAAATAGTTGTTCTTTCACTCTAACCTGTAACAGGCATGAGGAAATCTTGCAGTCACAGGAATCTGTTGTTTAATGGTTGATAATCATATTTGACAGTTTCCCTTCATTTGCCCTCGTGTAATTTATTAGAAATGTTCATATTGAAAACAAAGCCTTCCTGCAAAAAGAATCTGATGGAAACACAAGATATGCTGCTGTGTCTACAGGACACTCACTCATTCAGGGGAAAAGGAGGATTATTTGTCCGCCTTAAAATTCTGACTTGACTTAGAGTAGAAAACTGCATATTTGTAACTTGCAGCTATAAATACACCATATAAACGTTTTTGCTGCATTTTGTACATGTTTTGTGAAGAACAGATGTGAAATTCACTGAGCCTTATGTACTGTGGGTTGTTATGAAAGGTCAGGAAAATACAGGATGCTGTAGGAAAAAGATGTGTGATGTAAATGGGAACAAATTGCATCTCAGTGGGACATGGCCTGGACAGAGCAATCATTCTTACTCCTCAAGTCATTTCTGTTTCTCCAGGGAGCTGCTTTATAATTAATGTTCTTTGTTTATGGTACACTTATGCCTTCAAAAAGAAAAAAAAATACAGAAGTAGACATGTCCTTCATCAAGCCTCGCAGCGTGCAGGCCAGCAATTATTCTTATATAACTTGTATTGTGTGTAGGATAAAGCTCCCATGCAGTGCTGAACACTGGAGGGCTGCTAATGCATTCACAGCACAACTTGGGAAAAAGGAATTCTGTCGAGCGGGGCTATGGAAAAAAATCCCTTTGGCTCTGCAGCCAGTGTGTGCTGCTGGGTGGGCTGGAGGCTGAGCTTTGGGGCTTGCAGGGGGCGTGGATGGGAAGGTAGGAGCTCTGCTCCCTCTGCTCCCCATCCTTCCCCCTGCCCTGCTGGGGAACAGCCCAGGGGCAGTGCTGGAGGGCTGGGAGAGGCTCCTCCGAAGGCTTGGATCAGTCCTCAGCATATTTATGAGTAAACCTGTAGGAACTGCTTTGCTTCCAGGCTTGTGGAGCAAGCACCACAGTCTGATTCCCTCTTTATTCGAGCTCTGGGAGTGTTGCACAGCACTAGCTCTGAGCTTAGCTCCTGTGAAAAGACATTTCTGTGATGCTGCTGATGCTTTAAATACATCATCTGTGCATGCACAGTGAGCTCACATCTGTTGAATGAAGCTAGTTACAAGTTAGAAATATTTCCTCAGTTCATTAGGTTGTTTAAAAGTTTAATTTTTATTAAAAACCCATGGCTTCAAACTGCAGTTTTTTGCTTTTTCCACAAATTCATTTAAGGACTGTCTGGTCTGGTTGACCCAGCTGCAGAACACTTGATATTGTGAAGTTCCTGTTGCTAAAGGAAGTTAAGCTCACCACCCCCAAGACTGTCTGTAATCTAAAAAAGGAACTGATTTTAAGAAATAAAAGCTTCTAAGCCAAAATATGATCAAAACACTTAATTGTAGGAGAAAATCTGGATACCAGACAGACAGAAAAAATTGATATGTGTGTGTAGTAGGTTAAGATTACTTGATCATAATTCAGTGAGATGCCCCAAGCATTGTATTTCACTTGCATCCCTCCAGCAAGGAGGACTTCAGTTTAATGCAAAAAATGAGAAAATTGGGGCATTTCTGTACTGGGATTTGAACTCCCAGGTGCCGGGTTTGAACTGGCCAATCTCTGTCTGTCTCCCATGGAACAGGTTAATTTTAACTGATCCATGGCATCAACAGCTCTAGTCCTGACCTGGCTCCTGACTTCAAAAATTTAAATTCTCAGAGCTCTGTATATCTGCTGTTATTTGGGAGTTTTGTTCTAACCTTGGGTTTGCAGTCCAGGGGTTCCCTGGCCAAGCCAGATTTTGCTGTATCACAGCTTGAAAAAGTGGCTGGTGTACATTGAAAATATCAGATGCATGCTAAAAAAAAAAAAAAATACATTGTTTGTGAGGAAAGGATTCACACTTTTAAATAAATCTCATAATTCTTTAAGGCCTGACTCACATTTTTAATGCTAGTGTTGGCAATAATGCTGTTTTTCTCCATATGGTTCCTTTTGAAAGGAAAAAAACCTAACACCACCCAGTGGGACACTTATCTTGAAATTCAAATTGCAGTGGTAGATATGCAAAAGAAAGAAGATGAAATAAGAGAGAATGCAAAAATAAAAAAATCCCAGGACAGATGTTTAGAGATGGATTATATCTTGTCTTCTCAGGGATGTTCAATAAAATTAAACCAAATGAATTTGGATTTGAAATGTATTAGTGAAACCATAATAAATCGTTTTATGTACACACAGTCAGAATTTAAATGGCCTCAATTTGCTTTAGTGCAATTCACTTTGAAATGAGTGAAACCAAGTTGTACCATCTCTATTTCTGAAGGAAAATCCATCCTTTTAGCAGAGCTGATCTGTGCAATTTGCTTTAAATTGACACCTTTTTGGTTAATTCAGCTTCTTTTCCTGGGTGTCCTTGACATATCTGGGAGCTAACAAAGGGATGAATGCTGCCAGATTCAGGAAGATTCTTCCCTCATTATGCCAGCCTCTAAATTTTGCACACTCTCAATTTGCTCTGTGGAACACTTTGTGGTCCTGCCCTGATGAAGGCAGGGAAAGCTCAGTTGGAAGGGGCAGAATTAGATACACTGAGAAGATATGTGTGAGGATGTATGAGACGGTGTGTGTGAGAGGATGTTTGAGATGATGTGTGTGAGATGATGTATTTGAGATTATGTGTTAGAGATTATGTGTTTGAGATGATGTGTGTGAAATGATGTGTGCCCAGATAGTGGGACTACGTGTGTGTGCAACATTCAGTGAGGTGTTCAGCTGTTTGGGCTGGTTTTGGCACCACCACAATAATAAATAGATCTGATATCAGAAGTTCAGTATGGTAAAAGTGGTAGAAAAACAATAGCAACTCACCTTGAACATTGCATGCAACTCTGGGGTTCCCAGCACAAAGAGAACATTGACCTGTTTGCTGGAGCAAGGGCAGAGGAGGCCACCAGGATGATCAGAGAGCTTTTCCTCTCACCTCTCCTGAGAGGAAAAGCTGGGAGAATTGGGATTTTCTAGGCTGGAGAAGAGAAGGTTTTGGGGTATCCCAATTGCAGCCTTTCAGTACCTGAAGGAAACCTACAAGAAAGATGGAGAGGGACTTTTTAAAAGAGCATGTAGTGACACAACAAGGGGGAATGGCCTCAAACTGAGTGAGAGTAGGTTTAGATTAGATATGGGCAGGAAATTTTTCACTGTGAAGGTGGTGAGACAGTGGAAGAGGTTGTCCAGGGAGGCTGAGGTTGTGGATGCCCCATCCCTGGAAGTGTTCAATGCCAGATTGGATGAGGCTCTGAGAAACACGGCCCAGTGAAAGGTGTTTGAGATGATGTGTTTGATATGATGTGTTTGTGCTTCCTCAGGCAGATGTGCTCCATCTAAGGTGGTTGTGCAGCTCTGGGAGTCTGGACCTGCATCCAAGGGCATCTTCCCTTCTCCAGCTGCCTGCCCTGCAGAAAGGTGGGAAGAGGAGAGGGACAGGAACCATCCCAGCCCCGTGCCCTTTGCTTCATCTCAAAACAAGGTGGCAACAATTATCAGTGCAACAGGGAAAACCATGTAGAAATCACAGGCAGTGAATTTGTACCCAATTAATACTGACACAGGGTTGAGCTAATGAGGCTTTTCTGCTTTCCGGATCACAGACAGGGCCAGGTGAAGCTGCAGTGCCCCAGCCAGGTAACACCAGCTCCAGCACAGAGCCTGCCAATGCAGCAGAAGCCAAAGAGGTTTTTGCAACTAATTTTATAAAGCAGTAACTGGTTCTAACATATCCACTGTTTCTCATGTGCTGACAGGATTTCTGATTTGGTGCTGGGGGATCTAAAGAGGGATTAATGCATTGTCTGAATGAGACACCACAATTATCCTTCTTTGGGTTTGCTGAAATGGAAAGCCTGGAAAATTAGTCTCTCTCTTTAAAATAGCATATGGTTGTGTGAGATTTGGATTTAATGACCCAGGATATCATCTTAATTCCTGCTCCACATTTTAGTTCTGGTTGGGTTGATTTTATTTTTGTATTCTCTAAGCTGGATTCTTTCATTTCATGCAATCAGATTATAATTTTTGAGTAATGAGATAGAAGCTGTTGTCCATTATTTTAAATACTTCCACTACCTACTGTCTTCTTCATCAATTTTAAGAAGCCCACACTTCATATCACTCATATTATTTTCAAAATCAGTACCTAGCCTTTCAGTGATGCAGGTCTTGAAAAGAGGACTTGGATTTTTATAAAATTTTGTTAAATGGAAGCAGTTTTTGAGCATCTGTGGTGGCTTTGAACATCATGAGAATCATGTAAATCTCATCAGTATCTAACCCACCTTTAAACTCCACTGTAAGGGGACAGCAGATCTGGAGAATTTGTAGAAATCTAAACTGCTTTATAGCAAAAGTAGATCCATCTATGTGTGTAATCAGACATCAAGGTAGATTAATTTAATTGTGGTCCTCTGGAAACATGAGAAACATTTGAAAAGAGATGATTTTCACAGCAAAACATTTTCTATCTTCCTTATCTGGAAAAGAAAAATTTACACGGAGCCTTCAAATCAGGTTGTGGAGGGGTCTGAAGTTTAATACAGATTAATCCTTGGAATACAAGCCTTCCCACTCTTAGCACCAATGCAAATTATCCTGAAGCTGCATTCCCATTGGCCACATATCACACCTCTAAGTGTGACAGCATCAAAAGTGTGACCTGATCCCCATTTGGAAATACTTAGGCAAAATGTATTCTACTTATAAAACAACTGATATCACTTGTCTGCCTTTTGAAATGGTTTTTTGTGTGTTTTCAGTGTGAGCTGTGTTCCTCTGCTCTCAGCCACCAGGGAGAATGGATGGAGCACTGGAGCAGCTCCCAGGCAGCCCAGATGCAAAGCTGGGAGCTATCTATACTTTTGTGGGAGTGGGGTTGGGGTTGTGGCATTTTCACTAGTGATTAAATGTCTTCCAAACCTATTCACGCTGCAGAGCTATAAATTATGGATTTTTCACATTAATGAAAAGAGCCCTTGGAGCCCTCTGGAGTGCACAGTTCTATTTTTACATTTCACTATTGGAGAATGAGGGAAGATAGGCTAATGTGTTTCTTTTTTTAAAATGGCAGGAACAGAAATTTGGCCTGTTCTGGCCCTCATTCATGTGCCAGCATCGTTACCCATTGTGGGGGACACACTCAGAGCTCATTTTGGTTATGTCATTTCATCAGGGGGATTTTTGTCACTCACTTTGAGGTCATTAGCAGACCTGACCTAAAAAAACCCCATACACAGGAAATCTGAAACTGCTCCTCTATGAACATAATGTGGTACACAATCTTAGAATGGGATTATAATTTGGAAATCAAGCTTGCAACTTTCCAGGAATTGGTGCTGAAGATTACCATGTTACTGTTTTTTCTGTTTTGCTGCCTGTATCTTGTTTTTTGTGAGTAAAGAAAGGGAACAAGGTTTAATCCCCTGTGTTAGCTCTTCAAGGAAGGTTCTGTCATCCTCTGCATGTTCTAAGGAAAAAAAACCAAAAATTTTTCATTAAAGCAGACTGGAAAAGACCCTGCTATTCCTATGGTGAGTATGATGAAAAATAAATTAAGAGCAAAAGCTCCATATCACAGGTCATCTCTGCTGATCACCTGGCAATCAAAAGGGAACACAGAATTTCATCTCCACATGGTCTGTCTGTAAAAGTGTGTGTAGCTGTATTTGCATACATAGTGCTCTCTCATCCAGAGCTGATAAAAGTGAAAATAATGGATCCCAGAGAGAAAAACTGAAGTAATTTATTCTTTTAACCTCATACCACAACAGGTTTATTATTTTTCTTTCTTTTCCTTTTTTGTTAAATGAATACCAAAGCTAGGTCTGCCTGGAAATAAAAGCCACTGAGACAGCTCTGACTTCCAGCAATTGCCATTTTGGATAAACAGTATGAGAGGACCCCAAGTTTCAGCTCTCTGTAAACAGGAAGAAATTGTATTGAAGTTGGAATCCTGAAAGGGTTTGCTAATTTGCAGCTTCTTGAGAAGACAGTGAGGTCTCTGAGTGAAAGCTCCTGAGTGTTTCTGTAGGCTCAGACACAGAATCTTCCATCCACCTCAGCATGAGGCTCCTTCTCAGAATACAACACTCAGTTGTTGTTGGATAGGTGATCCCAAAATGGTTCCAGGCACGTAGAAATGAGTCAGGAGTGAGCAGCAGGAATAAGTAATTGCATGCAGGAAAGAGGCAGCCTTGGAGCCTTTGGGAATTGTTTAAAGCACGCTGATTTCTTCACTTTTCCTTCTTTTCTGGCTTTGGCAAGAAGATTTTAAAGTGAGAAAGGAAATAAACCAACAAAACAACAGCAACAAAAGCCTGTTCAATAAATAAAACCCATGGAAGGAAATCAAGACATTAAAGTTGCAAAGAGGTTGTGCCCCAGCACTGTCAGAGCCACCCTCAGCCAGTGGCCAAGTCACTTTTCTCTTGGAAGGAACAGAGTTCAGGCTCTCTGGAGAAATCATCCTGTTAATCACCAGTGCCAGGCAGGCTCAGAAACTGAAGAGGTTAATTTATAGATTTAATACATTGTCTATAACACCTTAAATCAGCCCTAGCAGGAGCAGACAGAATGGAGGACCAGAGCTGTTCCCAAGCAGTTTTCATCTTGATCAAGCTCATCACAGTTGCTTGAAAAATTACTCATCTTTGATGTTCTACAATGCCATAATTTGGGTAGGTGATAGACTGAACTGCAAACAGTGTTTTTGATAACTGCTAAATCTAAATTGCTATTTTAATCAACTGTAACACTTAGATTGTCAGCTGATAAAAAATGTGTGCAGAAGACACATAGCTGGTGTAAGTGCAGTGGTATTTAAAATCAATATAAACTGAGCAAAATTATGTTCCTCTTTGCTTTTCTCCTTAGGTTTCTATGGAAACCTTCTTGGAGGTGGTCTGAAAAATGTTAAAATAGAACAATAAATTGTGTAATTTATATATGAGAAGTAAATATCCTTCCTGCATTTTTTACAAAGGTGAAAAAGTGATTTCATCATTTAATATTCTTCCTTGACAACCAAATTAACTATGACCCAGTCTCCTTAGGGTTTACTTTTCTACATTTGGCTAACATGTTTGAGAGAGAGAAAAAACAGACATCTTTTATGCTTAGCATCTATTATTTATCTGTACTTTACGAAACTATCTTGATTTTTTAAAAAACAATAACCTTCACAACTTTTACCATGGAAAGAGTGCCTAAAAAGTTATTTTGAAACTACAGCTCTGTCAACCCCTTTGGGAACATGATGTCCCTTCAGATTTTAACCAGAAGAATATGAAATGCAAGTCTATATTGACACATCACTATAAATAAACAGTAATAGAAGGGTCAGGATATATTGTGTCCATGTATTTTGTTAATGATTCCCCACGATGTAGAATGACTCTTCACTTATCCAAAATCAGCCACATATACCAGGGCTGGCTACTTTGATATCGAGCACTGTTCTACTGCATTTAGTGGGTTTGTACCTTCTTTTTTTGGTGTGTAATTTTGTTGTTTGTGTTCTCTTTGCTCTGGTCCCTGCCTTTGAAGGCTGGCTGTTGAAGCTGTTGAGAACTCACATTCAGTCTCCTCTGTGGATGTGCAGTGACTGTCATGGACATTGTCACACTGAGGGAACACTTGGGGTGGCTGCTGATCCCTGCTCTGGGTTTAACTCCATGCTGGAAACGAGTTTTTCCAAGGAAGGAGTTCCTGAGAGCCACAGGCACTGCACACTCACTGTGACCTCAGCTCCTGCTTTGTTCCTCCTCCTCCTCACAGCCTTGGAATTCCTCTCCTGGGCTCTGCTAACAGGGCTCCCCATCCACTGCTAGATTCCATTCCTTGCCTCATGTGTTCTCCTCCTGTCTGGGCCCATTAATAAACCTCAGTAAACCAGGGAAAGTTTCCATTCTCACACTGGTGGCTGTGTGTGCATTTCCTCAGACTTTTCTTGGAGGTCCAGGGCAGAAAATAATAGGGAGCCTCTTCTACCTGGCTCTTCTGTGCACAGCAGCAATTCTTAGGGTATTTTATTCCTACAAACAGGAGAAACTCTGTTAAATCTTTGAGCCCCATCTAATGAATCTCCCTGCTGAGTGTTTGCTGGTTCCTTCCATGAGAACTACAATAACAGGTGACAGATGAAGCTGGATGCCATTAACCAAATCACTTGCTCACAAAAAAAAAAAAGTATTTTTAGTTTAATTAAAGTTAGGATTTAATATAATTCCTGATAACAGAAAAAATAGGATTATTTTCTGGAGAATAATTGAATAGTTTTATCCTGGTATTTTTAAAATAGAAGGTTTCAGCTTCTTTCAAGTCTTTTTATTTGAAGCTGAGGTTGGTTTTGTCTTTGAGGAGAGGCTGCTTTCAGGGCACAGCAGACATTTAATGTGCAGGGCTCTAAGGGGGTGCACCCCTGTTTTAGCCCTTTGTGCGCTCAGCCCTGCCACAGCACAACAAACCTGCAAGGGAGGGCAGAGGGCAATGCCCCCAGAGCCCAGAGCAGCCCAGGGCTGCTGTTCTCAGCCAGTTCCACACCTCTGTGTGCACACATCCTCCTGCCAAACCTGCCTCTGACCTCCCTGCTCCCTGCCCTGTTGCCTTCATCCATTCTGTGAGACAGATGAAACCCTGGTGCTGAGCTGGCCACAAGGAGGGAAATGCAGTGGCTGCATTCTCCAAACCCTGCTGTGCTCTTTCCTTTCTCCTTCCTTTGTCTCTGTTACCATCTCCTCATCTTCCCTACTTTAAACTGAATTTTCTTGCTTCACTTGCATCACTATCTGCAGTCCTTTTGCCTTTCAAAAACCCCAACTTGTCAGTGCTCTCTGTTCTATACATAACCTTGTGGGTAATTTTTTCTCATGGAAAAGCAGAGAAAGGGAGCTCTCCAATGTGCTGCCTCTGGCTGTGCCCAAGGCTGAGGCCAGTTTGAATTTGTGTTATTACAGCACTGGGCAGGTAAACAGAATCAAGCTGCTTACTTTCCATTTGCAAAACATTAATCCCTCAGAGCTGTGAGAGCTGGTGGCAGCAGAGACAAAAGCTGGAATGCTGCGTTTGCAAAACTCTCAGAGTGCCAGAGGCCTTTGTCAACAAACTCCAGAGGGACTGAGGCACAAATTGGTCTCAAAACCATTGCTAATCATTTCCACAAACCATTTCTGAATGCAAACAGTGTAGCCCTACCACAGAACAGGGTGCTTTGCTTGTACCAAGGGCCTGGAGCAGCATGGGGTTACACTTTGGAATTTGTGTAAAGAGGGGAGCAGCCTTCTCCCACCTGCTGGGGAGGAATTGTCCCTTGTCCCTCTGCTGCCCACACCATGGCTGTCCTCTCCTGCAGCTCTGAGCAGTGATCCAGCCTCCCTGGCAGGCACTGGCACTGGAAATGCTGTGTCCTTATAGTCCAGGGGGTTTGCTGTGGAATGGTTTGTTTGCTATTTCTGACACCCTAAGCATGAAAAACCAGGGCTCTGCAGGGAGGCCCATGTGAGTCTGTTCTGTGGAAAGGTTTCTTCTGCAGGACAGCCCCTGGTGGAACTGCCAGAACTCACACAGTGGTGTCCTGCCCGTGGATGCCTATGCAGATCTACATCTACTCAGGAAATTCTGTGGTTAATAGGTTGGGATGCTCAGAAATAGGTTTGGACACTCAAAAATGTAGTCTAAAAATAACCAAAGCACAAGTAAGTACTTTAGGAATATTTTGAAGAATCTGGAAGGAGCTGAAGGAAGCAGAGATCCTGTCTGAGAAAGAGGGGGTGAAGGAAAAGGACCCCAAAATGCCCTGTGAAGGAGCAGGGCAGTGCATGGAGTGAGCTGCTGCTTGCACAGAGCCAGGGCAGGACAGCTCTGCCCCCTGAGCAGCATTTCTGCCTGCCCAGCCCGAGTGACAGAAACACCTGAAAGGCTCAGGGTGCTGCAGCCCCCAGCCCCAGCTGTGCTCTGAGCCATGATGGGAACTGCTGGGGCTGTGCACAACCCCTCCATCAGCACTGCCTCCCTGATGCTCCCTAAACCACAGTGATTTACCTCACCCCCACCCTCTGATCTCATTTTCTCTCTGCTGTGATGCCTTTGCTGAAGTTGTTCACTATAATGGACTTCATCTTCTGTCTCACCATGACTCCTCCATTTTTACTCCTGGTGGGGATTATTGCTCTGTCTTGAAGATTCCCCTTTTCAATTTTCATGTTATTTTTTAATCATCATAGATTCTAGTTGGAAGATTGCCTGAGGAATTTGTTCAGATACCAGCTAATCACATTGGAACTCAAAATGAGTGATAAATGCACTAAATGCAAAAAAGCTACCAAATATTCAAGGCTTTGCCAACTTGGGATGCACTGACAGTGAGTAATGGAAGCTGTTTGGAATTCCAGGGAGTGCATTTATCAGTGGTTTCAAAGTGCTTGCCTTTTCACAATGATTAAAAAAGTTCATCATAATGATTATTCAGTTGCTACTTGAAAGATAATGGCTGAAATTCTTAGCCAAGGGTTTGGATTTTTTTCTTGGATTTCTTTCTGTAGCCAGGTCTGCAGGTACAGGGATGATTTGCTACAAAAGGCCTCCCTTGCACTATTCAGAATGTGGAAAAGAAATCCTGAAATCATGCAAAGCAGATCCACACCCACAGCCTGCCTGCCTATGGGGTTATGAGGAACAGAATATCTGAGAATGGAAGAGAACAGGGTTTAAATTTGGTGAAGTTTTTGTGTTTCCATTTAAAAATTTGAGTTTTTAAGATGAGTCAGAAGTTGAATGAAGAAGTTTGGGAGCAGAAGCACAGACCCTGTGTATTGATAGACTCCTCTGGCAAGAGAATGCATTTCTAGGTTCTCTCTTCTTTAGTGCCCTTCAGGACAGGGCTGCTCCTGGGATACTTCTTATCAGAGCCACAGCAAGGGATCTATGTGGAGAGATGGCAGAGATAGCTTTATTTCCTTCAAAAAGGGGTTTGCTGTGAAAGGTGCATCACAGCCAGGTGCATAATATCTTTATACACTTGTGTTTGGCTTATATTTGCATTAATAAATTATAATTGAATTATATTCAACATAAGTTTTTATAGTAATTTATAAATATATATTTATATTTAAAATAAATTATAAGTTTTAAAAAGAGAGGCCTACACACTTTCAAGTTGCACCAGGAATAAATAAATAAATAATGAGAGGCAAATGTCCAAATGCAGCCACAAACAGCAGTGGTCACATGCCCTGAAAGCTGAATCCAGTATCCAGCTGTGAATGAGTCTCCACTGAGAGAGAATCTCCAAAAGGTGGATTCCTCTGCCAGACCCAAGGCACAGATGATCATCGCAGAAATTGTGAGAAATGTTAAGCACTGACAGAACACTTCCATCTCCACAGCACTGAGCAATCAATGAGTTGTTGGCTCTTCAAACAGCCCTGCAAGATAAACCCTTGCTGTGCTCTGCCCTGGGGAAATTCTGCAAATGTCATGTGATGCCCTTTCAGAAACCAGTCTGTGCTTTAGGATGGTTTCTGAGGCATGATAAAAGTCAGGTCTTGCAGTGTCTGTACAAAAAGATGACTTCTTCCAAGGGCAGGAGCATCAATCCATGCTCCCAGCACCACAAACGCTGACTTTTATGATATTGTGTGCATGTCCTCTTGTATCTTCTCTTCTTCTAAGTCTGTGCTTTCTGAGAACCTTTGAACATTGCTGCACAATCAATAGCTGCACTGAAAATATTCTAGGTTCTGTATAAAGAAATAACTTAGCAGTACTCTCATATTTGTGCCATGTTAGCAAAATTTATCCTAAATTAAATTAACATTGTGAAACTGCAACCATAAATATGAATTGGATGGTAATTCACTTTTTCCAATACTGCTTATGTTTCTTGTACTTCATTTGCATAGATATTCTAGGAAATTATTTCCCCAATAGAAGCAGCAAGTATAAAACAAGTATTGAAAGAGACTCCAGAGAATGTAAGTTCTAAATTGATAAAAAATCTAGTTTAGAATTTTATTAATTAGAGTACAAACATCTATTTTGTATGACTGGAACTTCCAATCAATACACATCAGACTTTGAATATTAAACATCTCACAAAAAAGTGCAGTTGCAAATGAAGAATTGCAGTTCTAATTTAGTTGTAGGCTCTGTCCATGAGAAGATTGCCAGAAAAGTCATTATAATGTACAAAAAGGGTGGAAGCGCAGTTGCAACATTAGTTGAAAATAGTCATTTGTGTATTGATCCACATGGGGCTGAACTGAGTCACAGGAGGGCCATGGCTGCACTCATTTTTGATATTGAAAGGGTCTGTGAGATGAAACTGAAGAGACAAAAAACCAGAGACATAAAGCAATGGTGATTTCCCTCATGCCCATTTTATTTTCTGGGTTTTTTTTGACCAGCTGCAAAGATTTTATTGGCTGTACCTGCAGTGCAGAGCACCCAAACCCAGGGACACAAATATTGTCTGTGTGGAGGATGCCTTGTTTCATCCCTTTTCTCCCAGTTTCAAGTCTACAGCTCCCTGGCACTAACCAATATTTGATGGTCTGACATTGGGACATTGCAATATGTCTAAAACTTGCATTTTGCCCCATGCATCAAGCAAGCCAAGCAATAGAACAGTCAGAGAAATAAGCACTTTGCTGTGAATTATCTGTTGCTTCCTCATAAAATTTCTGGTCAGAGCCAGTGGAATTATTAAAAGTCATATTGAGCAGAGCTGAAAAGAGTTTCTCAGTCTACTATAAAAATCACAGAAATATATTTTTGCTCATTTTAAAAATAGTGAGAATATTGCAGCATGACATGGCTGAGTCCTCTTTTAGCACAAAAAGGCAGTAATGGAAGATTGCAGGGTTACTCTGACATGCCAGCTATCTCATTTCCTGCACAGTCCAAAGCTGGGTTTGAAAGTAATTAGAATGAATATAGAGCCAAGATTTTAAGTGCTAAGTAGTACAGCATTTTAAATTCAAGTATCTTGCAGTACAGGGAAAGACACCAGGCTGCAGGGTTTGAACAAATTCCTTCTCCTGGAGGCTCAAGATTTTGTGTTCAGTCAGAAAATTTTGGAATCAATAATATCAAAGAGATTATTAATTGTAACTGCTAATTTTTATACTTTGTGATGTGTCTAAATGATCAATTCTCTTGCTTAACATTTCTCTTTGCCACAAGAAGAAACAGTCAAGCAAAGTTGATCATCCTTCCATTGTCACACTTTTCCTCATTTTTCCTTCCACTGGATCACTTTTCCTTCTCAATAGTAAGTGCAGGTAATTTGTTGTGACTTTCAAAATCAATTAAAATAAGTTTAGCTTTGGCCAGACTGCAAACACTGTTTTCCATTAGGGAAGTCATGGAAGAGCATCTCTAGATGGTGCCCTACTGAAATCAGCTCCTGCGAACGGAGCAGGACCCAGCTCGTGTGAGTGAGCTCAGCTGCTGCAATGTGCAGTGCTGCCAGCATCAGATGTTGCAAATGTCTGCCAGCCAGCTGGAAACCCCCAGAATGGTGTAAGGATTACAAGATGTAAAAATAACAGCTCTGAGGGTTTGGCCTTCTCTTTTTGGAGTTTTGGGCTGCTCAGTCAAATCATGAAAGCAGCAGCAGTGGGCATGGGCTGGGAGGGGAGGGAGGAGTTTTTCCATGTGCACTTTCAAACTTTCTTTGTGGATGGAACCTCAGCCAAAGTTGAATGAAAGCAGAAGCTAGGGAGTACCTGATTAAAGACAGGGCGCATAATTTTTGGTTGGTGAGGTTTTACCTTTTTACACATCTGCTTTGTGCAAGCAGCACAGCTTGGCATGTGCTCTGGCTGCCCCTTGAGGCAGTGTGGGCACCATCTGAGAGCTGAAGCGGATGGTAAAATGGTAAAATTCCCAATTTCAACAGACTAATTCAGCTGTTGCAGTGTGTGGTGAGGTAAGATGTTTGCCAGCTCAATTTTGGCATGTACAATTGGGATTCCGAGAGGCCAAGGCTGGCCCAGGCCAGGGGCCACAGCCACATTGTGCCTTCTGCAGGCCCTGCTCCAGGCCCTGCCATGCAGGCTCCTTTCATCCCTGGCCAGGCAGCTGCCTGAGCAGCCTGTGGGAGAGAGGAAGGATTAAAAAGTCTTCACACAGACTGAGGGACACAAAGAGAGGAAATAAATGCTGGGTGAGAAGGAGAAAGCCCAAAGGACTGAGGCAGATGTGCCGTTCAGAGCTCAGGAGGGAGTCTCTGCTCCTGGAATTATCTTTGGTATTTCAGGCTTGGGATGCTGTGTGTGGGTGTCATCCAGCTTTTAGCTTGATTATCCACCAAAGCAAAAACTGAAAAGGGCTGGAAGAAAGGGTCTCTAAAAACCGCCTCATTCACTATTGCTTTCCTTTTCCAGTTTCTGTTTATAACCCATTTTCAAATGAAGGCGCAATGTTTTCTGTGCCCCATAAGGGAATAGGGAGCTGAAAATAGAGAAGGATAGTTTTGAGGTTTTGCAAATAAAAACCACTGTGTGTTTTTTGGTGAGAGTCAGTGGGTTGAATTCTTTGTTTTTCATTCATATCTGGCCAACCAGAGGGCATTCTCTGAACATGCCTTCAGATATAGGATATGTATCTAGGTACCTATTTATCTTCATGGCATGCCAGAGTGCCTGCTGTCTGTGCCACAGGTTGTTTTGTCTGTGAACAATAAGTTCTAAGTGAGCCAGTAAGCTAATAAATAAGTTATCAGCATGTAGATGGTAGTTTCTGATTTTTTGTGACTTGTTCTGCACCACAGATTTTTTTACAGTGGCCACTTTTATAAATTTGTAAAAGTTGTTTCAGTCTCCTTCCAGGATGCCCCAGAGCTGGGGGGTCTGAGGTTCTGGGAAGGTCAAGAATTCTGCTGTAGACTGTGGAATACCTGCTGCAGTCTTGAATGAGACACATGAAAGGCACTTTTGCCTCAGCCTTCAGTTGAGCTTAGTGCTGGGATTGCTGCTCAGTGACTTCCTTCCTTCTGTGCATCCTGACTCTTTCCAGGGCCACCACCCTTCCTTCTCTGCCATTCCCTCCCCTGAGTTCACAGACAATGGGGTCTTTTAGAGTCAGGGGACCATCAATTCAAACTTCCAGATTAAGGGACAAATTTTGATAATGGCCTGGAGGCACTAAGAAGCTCTAATGAATTAAATGTTGGAAGATAGCAGCAGCAGGAAAATGCTCAATTCAGAGATAAAGTGACCTAATGCTAATTACATCTGTTAAGCAATCCAAAATCATGTCACACATTGGAAAGGACCTTTCCCAATTAGTAAAGAGTTCATTAAAAGAAGACTAAAAGCTAGCAGGAGATAGAAAGAGCTTGAACCACATATATATTTTAACTGGACTTGAAAGGAGAAATGTTCTTATATCTTAAGGTGCTTGCTGATTCTAAAATCTTCTGTGTCTAATTCTGAACAACTGAGGTAAGTATTGGAAGCACAGAAAATCCTGAGTTGGAAGGGACCCACGAGGATCAGAGCTCTGCACCAGGCACCCCAACGATCCCAAATGTGCCTGAGAGTCCAAATTCAGACAGGCTCAAGTCTGTGATCACTTCCCTGGGAGCCTCTTATGGTGCCCAACCATCGTCTGTGTGAAGAACCTATTGCTGATCTATTGACAGCAGCAAGAATTATGAACATGTCTGCTGTTCTTTACCCATTTTCTATTCCTGCTTAGGGGTACCTTTCTTTCTTGAGGAAGGGCTACTTGCTTTGCATGATAATGAAAAAAAAGTTGTTTCAGGCTTACAAGCATACCATGTCTCAAGAAAAAGTGAATGGACATGCCAATTATTGTTTCCTATAAAAAAACTTCTTTCTCAAAATTCTGTCCAAACCATGACTAAAAAGACAGAATGGGCCTGGGGAGTTCAGATGTCTGTTTCAGAGGAAATATTTATCAGCACAGGGTATGGACTACAAGGATTCTGTGAATCCCCTTGTGAGAAGAAGCTCTCCCTTTGGAAATGTCATCCTGTCTCGCTGCTGAGAGAGCTCGCACAAGGAGGGCTCAAGGGTTTGCAGGAATGTTTAGCTCATGAATCTTTATATAACTCTCCCCTCCCTTGTCTCTGAAAAGGGTCTTTTTTATACTGTCCACTTTAGTTGCCTTTAGCACCAAGGAACTGCTCCAACAGTGAGCCAGACCATGCTGCCAGTGACTAAACACAGCTGGGCTTTAATAATGCCAAAACCTTCATGTTTTCATGGCTTCCCAAAGAGTTTGTGATCTCTGCTGTTCCCTGCACTATTTTCACATGCAAGGTGGGCTCACAATGCCAACAAGTAAGGCAGACACAAAATTTCATACATTTATTGTGCACATGAACAACCACAAGATGTTCTGGCATGACAGGAGTCAATGTGTGTCTGTGTGCAGCAGGTTTCAGAGCTGGGATCCTGAGAGCTGCCAGAGCACAGATCAGTGGAAATGATTGTGCTTAACTAAGGGGTGATAAAACAGAAGAAACTCAGCTCTTTGTGCTTCACTCTTTGATTAAAAAAGGCATGCTGCAGCTGCATGGTAGTATATAGGGTAATTCTGCAGTTCTTCTCTGGCCAGGCTCAGACATGAATTCCAAGTTTTTAAGCACCCCTAGTTTTCCAGGGCAAGCAGTGGAAGCAGCAAGTTCCCAGCCCTTCTGCAAACTGGGGTCCATGAGCTTGGCTATAAATGTAGCCGTAATGGTGGCTTTAAAATCACACCTTTTCACTGTTATCTCCCAGAGTTCAGCAACCTCACCTGATATAAAAACATTAACTGGCACATCTGTGGGCCTGTAGATAAACTCATATCAGCTTCTGGAATGCACTTGCTCTCTTTAACTCTTACTGCTATTTTCCATACTGGGACACTTTAAAAAAATACCCAGATAATCTTGTGATGATTTCTGATGTGCATGTGCATGATAATCTTGTGATGATTTCTGATCAGCTTACAGATAGTCTCCATATTATTAATGTGTTTTGTATTTTGGAACCTTTCAAATTTCAGCTTTTGATCTCAGTAATATTTGTCTTTACACATTTCTAAATGTATAATGTATCTGAAAGTGTGGCTGTCAGCTGGGCTGGTAAGTATATTTCTTGCTATTATGTCAAAATCAAATAAAAAAAGGTTATGTATCTCACCCAGAACCCAAAGGGAAAATGGAGCTCTGGGACTTCCATGCCTTCCTTTTATATTGGAGCTTCTGTCTACAGGTCTTTGTACAAATATTCTGTTCCTGGTGCTGGTGGTATAAAAAATTAGCAGCTTCATGTCTAGACACAGTCACCCTCCAAACACAGGTATTTCATTTGTTGATTACACTTGAACAGAAATCAGAGATCAAAATAATACATTTTGATCAAGCAACATTTTGCCTTCAAACATGAGTGTTCCCAAATTAAATTAATTCAATTTTGGGCAAATCAATTCGTGCTTAGCCTGTGGATTTCTATTGAGTTTAGATTCTCAAAAATCAGCTGGAAAGGATGAAGGCTGAGTAATTATTTTTACGATTGGCTGCCCATTCAATTTCTCTTTCTCTAATGGGATTGTTCAGTGAGAATTCCACCAAAAGCGCGGAAATTGGCTCAGCTAATTCCCCTCCACAAAAAAAAAAGAGATGAAAACCATAACATTGTATTTAGCTCCTTGCTTCTTCTACAGGTTCTGCCCAAGCTCTCTGACTGCATTTTAATCTTTGTCACTTGGTTGAGATATCTCTGACAGAGGAGCTCAGTTCTGGCTCTCCACTGAGCTGCGTTTGCTGCAGCACAACTCCCACTCACCATCCTCATTGCCTGCCATGGATGAGCTTCAAGCTAAAGATAAACTGTTGCTCAAAGCTCTCCTTGCTTTTGGCATTAAAGGGGGCAGTTATTATCTTGTTTCACACTGTTATTGCTTCATTGACCTGCAGTGAGTAGCAGGGATTTATAGCAAGTAGGGATCTGGATGAATAGTTACCATGGGGAAAGGGAGGAGGTATTTAGCTGGAATCACAAACCTGCCAAGGAACTCTGGCAATCTAAAATATAAATATCAATCTATAATATAGAAAATAAAAACTAAAAGAAAAAACAAAAAAAATCCCCCCCCCCAAAAAGCACCAAAAAGAAAAACCCCAAAAAACCTTGAAAACAAACCAAATCAAAGAAAATCAAAATCAAAAACAAAACAAAAAGCCCCCGAAAACATCAAAACCCAAAAACCAGGTAGAAAAAACCCAAAACAGCAACAAAAAACCCTAAGCAGGCAAGTTCAGAGCAGACTTACTGTAGGCATACTGTAGGGCAATAAAAAAGGGTTGCCTGAATAAAAATCTTATCTCAAATATTAGAGGGGAAAATTGTTGAAATTAACTGCTTGAAGTAAAGGGGAGGCCTTTGAAAGCCAGCTATTGTGTTCTAACCATTTAATTTCTCTGATTATAACTTGAAATAAGTTGCTCTCTACTTAAAATAACCAGTCAAGTCATGAATAGGACAAGTATTTCCTTACTGAATTTTAAGTCCTCTTTAATTATAGGCTCTCACTGGCTTTTGAATGTAGGATCTGTGGAGAGTTCAGCACATTTTGAGATAAACCTCCTGAAAAAAAGCAGGAACGAAGCATGTCCTGCCAGAACAACAACAAATAAGTCTTAATCTTAAAACACAAGTCCTGGCTCAATCTTTATGTCACTCCTACTTCACAGGCCAAATTCTGCTGTAATTGGAGTAGATGGATGGAAAGCTTATAGTCCATAAAGAAGAACAAATCACAGCCTGCAAACTCCAGGATGTGCCACATTCTATATAAATTATGAGAATCCTTGGGAATGAAGAATTATCTCCATGAAAAAGTTAGGCCTGTGAGGATTCTGGAATTCCCTGTGGTTTATCATTCCTTTGGGGCTGTAGGGACAGGGTTTTGCCAGTCACAGATATTTTTTCATATTGGGAAGGTTTGCAGTGCCTGGGCTGTAGGAGGTTGTGTGCTCTTTGTCTGCAATAAAATACAAGAGCAAGTGCTAGAACTGCTATTTCCTTAATTACCAGCTACACATCCAGTTAGACTAAATCCCCTAAAAATAGAATTAATTTTATTTAAGTTATCACAATAGCTTTATTTAATCTAGAGCCCATATGAGCATAGCTTATTTAAAAGCTGACCAATCTTTTTAATTAGCCATTGTTCTTCAGTTACTTTGTCATGTGGGTGGAAAAACACATGAAGGTTTTTTTCTTTAAGTGGATAAATCCATATTCATCTTTATCTTGGTTTTCCCATTGCTTGTGAGGGCAGTAGTGAGTTTAAACTGTGACAGCATTTGGCTATGAGTGAATTGTAGAAAATTATTTTAATTGATTTTTATGTTTTGAATAATATGTTAACAGGCAATCATTAAATTTTGCTTATGCACATAAACGAACAAAACTCATGGGAACATGTAATGTTAAATCAGATGTTTTACATTCCGGCTCAAATCTATCTAATAACTTCTAAATCCACTTTTGTGCAGATGCACATGCAAATTTCCACTCAAAGGCAGTGTCAGGGACTGCAGGGATGGCCTATGAGAATATTTTAGGACACTTCTCTATCAAGTCTGATTTCTTAGACCCAAACTTCATTTTAAAGCAGAAATGAGTCCCTAGAAGTCAGTGGAATTACAGAGTTCCAAAATTCCTCTCACCCCAAGAGAGGGGGAGAAGGAAAGCCTGGGCTCAGGTTCCCTTTACCTGCCGGGTCTCTGGTTTGGATGATTTAATTCTTTGTCCCAGGGTGCTTGTGGCTCCCAGGAGATGGAGCAAACCCAGAGCAGGGTGGGGTTTGGCCCAGCCCACATCACTGCAGGCTGTCCAGTGCTCTGCACCCACAGCAGGAGCCCCTGTGCTGATAATTCATGACATTTTCCCCCCTTTCCATGGCCCAGGTCCTGTTAAGAGTCATTAATGTGAGGAGGGCTCAGCCCTCTGGGATTTAGGCTTCACACGTGAACTCTGCTAGGATCACACACGATGTAAATACTACAGGAAAATTCAAGGAAAGATAAATTC
The DNA here is from genome assembly GCF_047830755.1 of Zonotrichia albicollis. Classification (NCBI taxonomy): domain Eukaryota; kingdom Metazoa; phylum Chordata; class Aves; order Passeriformes; family Passerellidae; genus Zonotrichia; species Zonotrichia albicollis. Next base: position 35,224,941 of record NC_133827.1, on the reverse strand, counting down.
TCTGCTGGAAAGGAATGTTTAAAAGCTATTAATTTAAAGAATCACCAGGGAGGAAAAGATCAGCTTCACTGGAAATGGAAGATATAAAAGATAAACTCTTTCTGTCACTGCAGTTCAGCAGCATGCAGGACTTTGAGGCAGATGCTGTGTGATTTATAACTTTTCTGTCTAGATAGTTCATATATGGTCTTTGTAACACACCGTAAGTTTGGAAAACACATTTGTGCCTTTCATTTATTTTTTTTTTCTATTTTGCCCCCAATATAAATTAATTTTCTCTGCATTCAATGATTAGGACATTAATGTTTTTTTTTTCCAGTTAAAGACAGATATTATGCAATCCCCCTTGACTCTATTGTGATTCTCTGTTGGGAAAACAGCTGTTAGATGTCTACTAAGAAGGAAATATCAATCATGTATTAAGAAAATATTAAATTTATTATTGAAGCATGATGTAGCTGGTCAGAAACACTGGCTTTGTTTCCTGTGTTGCTACTCTTGCTTTAAAACTCTTGGTAAATTGCTCCAAGATTCTGGGTATCTATATTTGATTTCTATCCCATTTGTGGTTTGTCTGCTTAAACTATTCATCAGGGTAAAGACTTTTACTGTGGCTTTCTGTGCTTTTTTTAAAATTGTTTTGGGGGCTTTAAAACCCTGATCTAAATTTGGGATCCAGGCACTGCTGCAGTTCAGTAACAGTGACAGATAACAGTAGCAATGTCAGGATTGAAAAAGGCAGTTCCTCTGGCATTTGGCATTTAATGGAATGTCAATATGCTGAAAGATTTTAAGAAAGCAATCTGAATCATGCTGCTGTCATTCCTGAAATTTCTGTGCCAACACAAATTGAGAGCGGCATGCATGGCTAGTATTTGGATAAAGAACATCAAGCAAAATTGAATAAGTTTTACTAGAGCCTGCATTAGACTTACAACCTTCATAGGCATAATATCAGCTCTTGGTAGAAATTGTTCAATCAATGGGAAGGACAGAGTCTGGGGGATTTACAAGGACAACATTTGACACGACTGAAATATTTTATCAGTGGTCTCTGAAGAGTGTCTTTAAGCACCACTGTCGTAAAGCTGATTGCAGTGTGAAAAGAGTGAGACAGCAGGATGCAAAAATGCTCAATTCATCACCACATTACAGCTCTTACAGACCAGCAATCCAGGGCTCAGAGTGAATTGTAGCTCTGGAGCTCAATAAGAAAGATGCAGCCTGAGTCAATGCAGGAAGAAGTTTTCTTTCCCAGACAAGACCTGGAGAGTTAATCATCAGCAAAGACACCAAGAAAGTTCCTGTGAGGTTACAGGTGAAGGATTCTGACACCTCAGGAAGCTGAGCATCCCTACCATACACCAAAGCACTGTTTGACTCAAACACAGTGCAAAGGCAGGCAGGGCATCACCAGCACCTTCTGAGAAGATGGGACTTTGCAAGAAACCACCCAGAAAAATTTTGGGAAGCACAGCAGCTTCCAGTAGGTCCCAATTGATCTCTCCTTTGATGAACTGGTATTTTTCAACAGAAAGATAATTAGAGCAATTTTATCATCTCTAATACTGAGCTGGTCCTGATTTTTCACTGCAGAAAACTGCAGTAAGTTAGGGCTATTCACATGTTGAGAAAAAACACTAAAATCTCTTATTCACATCTTGTATTATTCAGCCATTTGCTCTTGAGAAAAATCTCCAAAATCAACATCATAAAGTTTAATTTTCAAATTTTGAAAATCATGGGTTTGCTCCCTTCTGCACTGCAAGTCTGAAATCTTTCTACAAGGCTGCATTTACTCTAAATGGAATCACAGCTGTTGGAGATGGTAACATCCTACTGAGCCCCCCAGTTCAATCCCTCTGATGGGGTGTAACTGAAAAGGAAATAATGCAGGGCTTTTACTTGAGGATCCTCCTGATTCAAATGCTAACAAGGTTGGGTGGCCCAGGATTTTGAATTCCCTTAAATAGTTTCACCCTAGAGGGAGCAGTATCACTTCTGCTAATGATAGAAAATGGGGTTGGCCATGTAGCCTGGCATGATTTATGGGGGAGTGCAGCACACTATGAAGTTCTTTAGCCTTTAATTCCACCAAGACTTACAATCTCTACAACCACAATTCCCTAAAATTAATGAATGTAGCAGATGAATAAGGGTGAAAAGGATGCACAAATTATTTCCTAATGACTTAGTTAGAATATTTGTTTTAACCTCCCCAAGAGACCTTGCTTTTCAAAATTAAGGTTCCTCATGGAGAAACCAGCTATGGAATGGGATTGATTAAAATAAGAAATTGTTTTTACATTCCTAACAGAGTGATGAAGCCTTAGAGGAGCAGGTTTAACCTTCTCTTACTTTGCAGAAGGAATACAATTTCATCTAAATGTGCTTTTTCCCAGCCAAATGTGGGTACACTGCAGCATTTAGGGGTTGCCAGTGAACCTGGCTCAGATTTCTTCATCATTTTGTAGGTAACAGCAATGCTGCAGGCCAGACAGTGCCACTTCTGATACCTTTGGAATTATTTATTGCCAATGAAAAACAAATGGCCTAAATCCAGGAAGAAAATCTGGTAGGAAAGCAAAAATTGGAACAGCATTCAACTCCTCATCCTTCAGCTGTGGCTCTTTGGTAAAACTTTGGTTGTTTGAGCA